>NC_044350.1:8331353-8538853 GCF_007364275.1 Archocentrus centrarchus
TCAGAGGACGAATGCTAAGTGACACAGACAATCAAGTGTTAGTGCTTTGTGAGTGTCGACAAAAAGTGACTGACTCAGCAGTCCCAAAAGAAGTTCGCTCTCCCGATGGATTGACAGCATGGCCAATTTGTGTAGTAGCTGAAACTCCTGGGGTTGAGGAAGATTTTGCTGGTAAACTGAAAGCTCTGTTGGAGGCTGAAGGAAAGTCTGCCGAGGATGTGCAAGCTTTATTGGCTGGATCACAGCCAGTGTCTCCTACTGAGTCCATCTTGCGTGCTGTTGGTGACCTGCTGGACAAAACAGTTAAACCGTCCCCAGAGAATGCAGGACACCGACGCCTGAGAATTTTTTCAGGTAATATCCCCACCCCAGCCGGTGAGGAACAATTTGACCACTGGTTAGAGCAAGCATACCTGCTGGTCGAAGAGAGTCCTGGCTCTCCAAAAGAAAAAAGGAGGAGAGTCATAGAGAGTTTAAAGGGGCCAGCGTTAGATGTGATAAAAGCAGTGCGTTTATCTGATCCGGATGTGACCCCTGAAGGATGTTTAGAGGCGTTAGAGAGTGCCTTTGGACTGGCAGAGTCCGGAGATGACTTGTATTTTGCCTTTAGACTGTTGCAGCAACAACCTGGGGAAAAGTTGTCTGATTTTCTCCGCAGGTTAGAGCGTGCTTTGACAAAAGTTGTACAAAGAGGTGGTATCCCAGTTAACAGTATGGACACCGCACGTGTTGAGCAGCTACTTAAAGGTGCAGTAGATGCTGACTTAATGCTAATTAACCTCCGTCTTAGAGAGAGGAGGACCAAACCCCCAACCTTCCTTGAACTACTGCGAGAAATTCGCATAGAGGAAGAATATGAAGCTTCCAGAGTTAAGCTGAACCGCTCAGTGAGCTCGGTTCAAGTTAAGCCACAAGCTGACAACAGGCAATCTGAGATACAGAGCCTGAAAGCAGAACTCAAAGAAGTAAAAGCCATGTTTGCAGCACTTGCTACCCATTCTCCTGCAGAAACAGAGAAGGGTGAAAAGCAGTTGGATAGCAGAGAGCTAGCTTCAGAGAATAATGTGGACCCTGAAGTGGTTGCCCTAAAGAAACAAGTGAAGCAGTTGCAAAAGAAAGTAGGTACACGGCTGTCCTGTCAGGCAGGAGCTTCTCCAACTGTGATGGCGGTGGGGACTCCATCAGCCAGGCAGTCACCTGACTCAGAAGAACGCTTTTGTTACCACTGTGGGGAAAATGGCCACATAGCGCCAAAGTGTAACAAGCCTGAGAACCAGAACAAGGTTATTCAGAGACTCCTTGGAGTTCTCAAGAAAACCAGGGGTAAACCCCAACCAGCTACAGGTAAAACCATCCCCGAAGAAGTGGCTGGTACAATTAGGAAAAGTGCAGTGGACGTGTTGGAGTCCCATGGGCTTCCAGAAGGCCTGATTGGGACACCATCTTTAGAGCCACTGAAAGTCAATGGGCACCTGTGTAATGCATTATTAGACAGCGGCTCAAGAGTCAGCATAATCTTTGAGTCTTGGTACCAGAGATACCTATCAGATATCCCTATTCACCCTGTGAGTCGGCTAAACATTTGGGGATTGAGTGATTCAAGCTACCCATATCGTGGCTATGTGGTGGTGGACATAGAGTTTCCAAAGAAAGTAGTGGGAGCACCAACCACTATGTCAGTCCTAGCACTGATATGTCCTGACCCCCCAGGCCCTGACCAGACTCCAGTGATTTTAGGAACCAATGCCAGTGCCAACCTTCCCAAGAGGCTAGCCCAGCTCTGTGAGGGTACCTCAGGTGTGTCTGTTTCACCCTTGATGGTGCACAGTGCTTGCCCTGAGGAAGAAGATGATGATGAAGTAGGGTGTGTCAAGTGGCAGGGTCCTGGTTCTCTTGTGCTACCTGCAGGGAGCAGCTGTAAAGCAACCTGTAAAGTTGAGCTAAAACAGCCCTTGCCTCATGAGATCTTGATGGTAGAAGCTTCTTCTACCAACCCTCTTCCCGCTGGTGTATTGTTACAGTCCATGACAATCCCAAGCAATGCTGTGGATGCTAACCAGTTCACAGTTCTTCTGCAAAACGAGTCACTTAAAGACATAACGATTCCAGCTGGCACCACCTTAGGCTGTCTGTGCACGACTGATGTTGTTACAACCGTGTCAGAACAACAGCTGGTGTCTGAGGGATTTGACATCAGTCTTATCAACTTTGGCTCATCTCCTGTTCCAGAGGAGTGGAAAGCCAGGCTCCGTCAGAAATTGTCTGAAAGGGCCGATGTATTCTCTTCTCATGAACTTGATGTGGGGTTAGCCAGAGATGTAGAGCATACAATTCGTCTGTCAGACCCGCGACCATTTCGTGAGCGGTCCAGACGCATTGCTCCAGCTGATATTGATGATGTGCGTCGTCACATACAGAGGTTATTGGCAGCAGGCATAATTAAGGAGTCTAGGAGTCCTTATGCCTCTCCAATTGTCATTGTTCGAAAGAAAAACGGAGAAGTCAGAATGTGCATTGATTACCGCACACTCAACAGCCGCACTGTGCCTGATCAATACACAACCCCCCGGATTGATGAAGTTCTGGATTGTCTATCTGGAAGCAAATGGTTTTCCGTCCTGGACTTAAGGAGTGGCTACTACCAGATAGCCATGAAGGAGGAGGACAAAGAGAAAACCGCTTTCATATGTCCGCTAGGTTTCTATCAGTTTGAGCGGATGCCTCAAGGCATCACTGGAGCTCCTGCGACCTTCCAAAGGTTGATGGAGAGGGTCGTCGGTGAGATGAACTTGCTCCAGGTACTAGTTTACCTGGACGACTTAATAGTGTTTGGAAAAACACTAGAGGAGCACGAAGAGAGACTCCTGAAAGTGTTGGACAGACTCAAAGAGGCAGGACTCAAGGTTTCACTTGACAAATGTCAGTTCTGTCAGACGCAAGTCAAGTATGTGGGTCACATAGTGTCAGCAGAAGGTGTCGCAGCCGACCCCGGCAAAGTGGAGGCTGTCGTGAACTGGCCCAGGCCGCACAACCTTAAGACCTTGCGATCATTTCTAGGGTTTTGTGGATACTATCGGAGGTTTATCCACAATTACTCAGCCATTGTCCGCCCTTTGACAGACCTCACTAAAGGGTACGCCCCAACTCAGAGGGGAAGGAGACCCAAGACAGGGCAGAATCATGCCTATTTGGATGAGAGGGATCCCTTTGGAGACAGATGGGATCAAGTGTGCACCGAGGCATTTGAAGCTATTAAAACCTGCCTCACGAATGCACCAGTTCTAGCCTTTGCCGACCCTAGTAAGCCATATGTGCTGCATGTGGATGCTAGCCTGTCAGGTCTTGGTGCAGTTTTGTATCAAGAGCATCCTGAAGGGCTTCGGCCGGTTGCATTTGCCAGCCGTAAACTCAGTTCATCAGAAAAGAATTATCCCATCCATCAGCTGGAATTTCTCTCTCTTAAGTGGGCCGTGGTTGAGAAATTCCACGATTATCTCTATGGAGTCCGCTTTACAGTGTACACTGATAACAACCCGCTAACCTATGTCCTTACGTCAGCAAAACTCAATGCGACAGGACATAGATGGTTGTCAGATTTGTCAGTGTATGACTTTGACATTGTTTACCGACCTGGCAGAAACAACATTGATGCTGATCTGTTGTCCCAGATGGAGCCAGGAGAAAGGAAGACAGAAATGCAAAACATCTCTCAGGAGAGTGTTAAGTCTATTTGCCAGAGAGTTGGTGGCCTTAATTCTCCTGAGGACTCACCAAGATATGCGCAGCAGCTTGGAGCCCATCCAGATTGTGTGCCTGATGCTTACACCTTTTCTACAAACTTGGAGTTGAACAATCTGAGGCAATTGTCCAAGCCTGAACTAATGGCAGCACAGGAACAAGATCCTGTAATAAGACCAACCATTGAGGCCATAAAGAGTGGCAGATGGCCAGATGAGATCAAGACAAAACCAGACTTACTTGCCATGAAACGAGAAATGGGAAAGTTGATTATGAAAGACAGACTCCTTCACCGACTGAGTATAAATCGTGCAGGAGAAAAGACTTACCAACTGGTGCTACCTGCTGAATTCAGAGCTGTGGTGCTGAAATCCATGCATGATGACTTAGGTCATATGGGCGTGGAAAGGACAGTTGATATGCTCCGAAGCAGATTCTTCTGGCCCAAGATGTCTGTCGAGGCAGAACACTACATAAAAAACTGTGGAGAGTGCCTCTTGAGGAAAACTCCATGCCAAAGAGTTGCACCACTGCACCAAATAGTTAGCACAGGGCCGATGGAGTTGGTCTGTATTGATTTCCTGTCCATGGAGCCTGACTCCAAAGGAATAAGTAATGTGCTAGTGATCACAGACCATTTCACAAGATATGCCCAAGCATTTCCAACCAAAAACCAGAAGGCTCTCACAGTCGCCAAGGTTTTGGTGGAGAAGTATTTTGTGCACTACGGTTTGCCAGCCCGGATTCATTCAGATCAGGGACGAGACTTTGAGTCGAGACTCATTAAGGAAATGCTGAAAATCCTTGGCATACGGAAGTCGCGGACTACTCCGTACCATCCTCAGGGTGATCCTCAGCCCGAACGATTTAACAGGACCTTGTTGTCAATGCTAGGGACTCTGAAGCAGGAAAAGAAGCGGCAATGGAGTCAGTATGTTACACATCTTGTGCACGCTTATAACAGCACTAAATGTGATGCTACCGGATATTCGCCGTACTTCTTGATGTTTGGAAGAGAAGCTAGACTTCCAGTGGATGTGTGTTTTGGGACACATCTAAATGAAAGGGCAGAACATCAGCACTCTTCCTATGTCACCAAACTGAAGGAGGATTTGCAGAAGGCTTATGAGCTGGCTGCAGAAGCCTCTGGCAAGTCGCACTTGAGAAACAAGAGGACTTATGACAAGAGACTTGTGGCCCAGACTCTAGAGCCAGGTGACAGAGTGTTGGTGAGAAATCTTGGAATAAAAGGGAAACACAAGCTTGAGAATCGCTGGTGTGACGTTCCCTATGTTGTTGTGGCCAGAATGCCAAATTTGCCGGTCTACAAAGTAAAATCCCAGAATGGCAAGGACAGAGTCAGGACATTACATAGGGATAATCTTCTTCCTATAGGAGACTTAGTGTGAATCCCAATGATGGAGTACTCGCAGGATGCATCCAATAAGCGAGCAAAGAGATTAGACAGCCAGAAGCGGCCTGAGAGGGTTAGCACCCATCATTCCATACAAAGTGAAGGGGTGAGTTCAAGTGAGTCATCTGATTTTGAGGGTGGTTTGCCATCTAGACCCTATAGGACTTATTTTGAGAAAATGGTTCAGAGGAGGGATGACACTGTGAGTAGAGGGGAACAGGTGGGAGACTGCATTCCACTGAGTGACAACCACTCTGACCGACCAGATCATTCTCCTGTAGACTCTGACCGTGACACTGACCATGAAGCCAGCACTGAGCCTGACGATGGTTCGAACAATGATGAAGGTGTAAGACAGTCTAGTAGCCCTGGCTCAAGACTACCTACAAAGAGGACTAGGCCCAAAAGGTCAGTGAAACCAGTAGTAAGGTTGACCTATGATAAACCAGGAAAATCTCGAGATCAACCATTGACTATTGTACACAGAGGTATTGTGATACAGATTGGAAAGGGCTAAAAAGACAGCTAATGTTAAACACTTTACCCATTTCCTGTTACCATGCAGTTCATTAAGTTACTTAAGATGTTAGTCTGCTGAGGACATCAGACGTGTTGATGGGGGAGGGTGTAGCCCTGTAGGAAATGGACATAAATAAGTTGATTGAATGTGGTTAAATGCATTTATGTGAATGTTAAAATTTCAAATGTTAAGGTGTTAAGATAATTAATTTGCCATAAATATTGTATTTTATTTGTTCATTTCATTTGTTGTGAAGGAAAGCCAATCTAGTGTTTCATTTTAGTCACCTGTTTCTGTACTGGCTGCTGATTGGAGGTGGTGTGAGTGTGCGCGAGGGAGAAGGAAAAAGAGAGACCCGAGAAGAGAGGTGCGCTAGACTTTGACTGAAAAAGTGAAAGTTTTATGGAGAGTTAAACTGGTACTCCGTGTTCGGGCATCGGCCAGGTGGACGGAAGGAGGACAGTTTAATTTGGCGCAGCCTACGCCTCTAAGTGTTTGGACTTGAAAGTCGTGGTTTGCTCGCTGGATAATCGAGCGGAAATTAGCCGCGCTGATCGTCTGAAAGCTGCGGTTGGCTAGCCCGGCTAATCGCTACAGGACTCGGCTGACTCTTACCGCACACAGACAAAAGAGGATCCCAGATAGCGCGCTGAGCTACCTATAGTTCAGAGTTCCTCTGGCTACGCGGGAAACGGCGACCAGACGGGTATTCCCTGTGTTTCTTGCCTGTGTGGGACAACGTGGACTGAACGTTTGCACCGCCATATTGGAAAAAGGTACTGTTGGCTTATTATTTTATTTTGGCTCTAATTGAGTGAAAGGACCGCAAAGTTTCTGGTCTCACCGTACCCGAGCTCCGAATCAGGCCTGCAACGGGTTTGTTTTGTTTAATAACCTTATTTGGGACTGTTGGGTGTGGGGATACATGTATATTTGAACCGTTAATTGACCTGAAAGAACTGAAATATTGATTTAAGTGTGTTTTTGGTGGTTTTCTAATTAAAGTGTGGTATTGTTAATTCCAATTGTAGAGTGTGTGATGTTATAGTGGTTAAGTAATTAATGTCGTTGAATACGAACTCAGGGCCCATTCATACCGATCAGTAGTATGTGGGTTACAAATGCACCATCTGTGCAGTTGTAGATAAAAGCAAGCATTCGCCTTACAAAGTTACATCTGCAGTTCATTTAGGAAATTTTTTTTTTTTTTCAGTCAGACAATTTTGGTATGTTGTCTTAGCAGTGGATAAATGACAATGGAAAAGAATCGTGGGAAATGATGACGATCAGCACTCGCTGTGCAATGAGAAACTTTGTCGTAGGAGAAAAACCATATTAACTTGCCAGGTCATGCAGACATATTGATCTATGGGAAGAGTTCACCAGCAGTGACCTTCATGATTTGAGGGATATAATTAAATATGCATTATTACAGACCTTTACAGTGAAGCTTATGGATGCAGAAACATTTGAAAAATGTCAAGTTCTCTCATTCTGTAACGCTGATGAACTCTTACCTAGTTCTAATGGACCCCAAGGAACAAACACAATCAAATGAGGCTTATGCAATTTTTGCAGTTCAAAAAGCACATTTTATCAGCATGAAATTATGTAGGGTTTTTTTTTTTTTTTTTAATCTTAGGACAGATTTAGGAACTTTGTTCATTCAACCATAAACAGATAAGTGATGGCTGTTAGATATGATAACAGAAGAGTAAAATTAAAAAATACAGAATGAAATTAAATAATTAAATTACGGCAAAAACTTAAAGGGCAAGATTTTCAACGTGTTACAGTATGTGTTGCGAAAATGCACATTAACATTCATAAAGGGAAAATGTGGTTAATGCCTGCATGGTATGTTTGGGAAAGAATCAAGAGCCTGAAATACCATAAAAAGGATGAAAACTGAACAACAGCAAAGGTGTACAGTGAAACAGATAAGAGTGCTGTGGAAATGGATGAAGCTTATCAAAGAACAGAAAGTTTCTTGTCCAGTGTGTGTGTGTGTGTGTGTGTGTGTGTGTTTATCTCTCTCACTAGAAAAAAATGTGTCCATATCTGTGGAAACCATGAGAAAATTGCCTCTCTGATTTTTGTTTATTTAAAGGGTAGTAAAGGTAAACATTTTTTTCTTCCCTTTAAAGCCCCCTCTGTTGAGAATGTTAACATGCTTATTTGGAATTTTTATGTGGTAGAAGTGATCATGACTGAAACAGGCAATCAACAGTGAGTATTTACCGTATTTTTCGGACTATAAGCCGCTACTTTTTTCCCACGTTTTGAACCATGCGGCTTATAGCCCGGTGCGGCGTTTCTGTGGATTTTTCTTTAACCACCAGGGGGCTCTTTAGCAGGATATGAATCATGGGACGTCAAAGTTGGAAATCAAAGAAGAAAGCGCCAACAAGTGCTAGCAGCAGGCACAAAAGAGATTTTTTTCAAACTCCCTCATCATGGAAACCACAAAAAGAACTTCCTATGATGCCGCTTTTAAGTTGAGGGCTATCGACCTGGCACTACAGGAGGGAAATAGAGCCGCTGCACGTAAGCTCGGCGTGAACGAATCAATGGTGAATTGACTTGTTATAACTCAAATTTGGGGTTGTCTGTCCCCCTCTGCTGAGTGCCGAGTAATTGTGGAAAACCGAGAGCGGCGGAGATACCAGCGGCTTATAGCCCGGTGCGGCTTATATATGTACGTTTCCAGTTTTTTCCAAAAAATTTGTAGGTGCGGCTTATAGTATGGTGCGCTCTATAGTCCGGAAAATACGGTAGTGCTCCAGCGGAAGTGAAATTCTCACAAGGATGAATTTAGACAGTTTAGTTCAGTTCAGGTTTATTTATATACAACCACATCACAAAGTGCTTTGTATTGTAAGGTGAAGACCCTACAATGTAAGAGAGAAAAACCCCAACAATCAGACTATTCCCTATGAGCAGCACTTGGTGACGGTGGCAAGAAAGAACTCCCCTTTAACAGGAAGAGCCCCCGCGTGAACCAGGCTCAGGGAGGGGCAGCCATCTGCTGCAACCGGATGGAGTGTGAGGAGAAAGAGAAAAGGAAAAAAGGAGAGCACGGGTAGACAGGACAAAAGATTTACTATGGGAGAAAGAAGGCAGAATTTAACAACATGTAGTAGTGGTATATAAGCACATGGGGAGTGAAACGATGGGAGTGGAGAAGAAATGCATCATGGGAAGCCCCCCAGCAGCCTAAGCCCATGGCAGTATAACTAAAAGATGCCTGATCACCTGATCCAGCCTTAACTATAAGCTATATCAAAAAGGAAAGTTTTAAGTCTAATCTTAAATGATAGAGGATATTCTTAATATGATCATTAATATGACCTCTGGCTGTGAGCACAAAGCCCCACCTACCTGCCATTCACACCTTCTGTTTGTGAGGGGCACCTAATTAGAAGAACTTGTGAGAGAGTGGAGCTGGTTGTTGCCAAGAGGGATAGGGAGGAGGTCGGGACTAATTTGCCTTGACATAGATTTGTGAATATTAAATGAGGCAAAACTGTGGTGTTGCTTCTTCAGATTTTTAAGATGTGGATGGATTTTTTTTTTTTTCTGTGAAGAAAAAAAAAAATCCAATCATGATGAAGAAAGATGAGTTTCAGCAGTTTAATTAATGACAGAAGAAGGAATTTAATATCAAGGTATGTCTAAGTTGCGTGACAAACATTCTTTAGGAATTCCACCTGAAAAGCAGATAACACTCAGTTAACCTTCAAAGAGTAGAAATAAAAACAGACATGATAGGAATCTCCATCTGGCTCTTGTTTCTCTTAATTTCCTGTTCTGTTAGATTGGCTGATGAAAAATAGAGAGATGCCATCACTCACCACAGGGATACAATCAACTCGGGCACACATGTTTGCTGGTTTATGAAGTATTGATGAATCTCTGCTATCCAGAGGCAGCAGTGCCATGTTTGCCCTATGGGCTATTGATATAGTGTGCCGAGAGCAAATTGCTCTTTGTATTCACAAAGGAACTGCGTGTGTTTGCTGATTAATAGTGGATTAGATATTAGTCTCCATGACTGTGGCAACAAAGGCAGGCTTTAAACAGTACAGATCATCTATACATTAAACACGTGTAACAAGCAGCAACTCATGCACAGAAAATATAAATTGATTATGCTGGTGTGTGTGTGTGTGTGTGTGTGTGTCTCAGTGTGTGTGTGTGTGCGTGTTTTAATCTGTTACATTCAAATAAATCTTATCAGGTACTAAAAATTACTTATTAAAAACCAAACAAAACAACCCACATTTTTAATAATCTACCCACATTTCACTCTTCATTTCCACACATTATTTTACAAAGAAGGTTAGAACTTACCGTTTTGTATTTTTGATGGTAGGATGTTTATTAAGTTTGAGGTCTGAAACATGCAGGTATGAAGTGTAAAAATGTGTAATGGTCCTGCATTTTGGACCCAGAGTTATGAATTGTGCAAATTTTTTATTAGATTTTCTGTTCAGTTCTTGGTGGCTCACTGATTTATCTTTTCCTTGTGCTTGGGTTTACTCTAGCTTTGTATTGGTTTCATTTTGTTTTTGTTACTTATGCACTTAGTTATTAGTTTTGGATAACCTTAGTGCCCTTTTGCATTCCCTGTGTTTGTTAAGTCCCCATCTCTGTGCCAGACGTTCTTGTGTTATGCCACTTCCTGTTTTGCTTTGAATTTATTTTCACTTCCCCTGTCTCATCTTCTTGGATTAGTCTCCCATGTCTCTGATTATCTCGTGTGTCTATTTACAGCTTCAGTTTGGCTTAGTTCTTTGTCCTGTTGTCTTGTTTGTACTGTTGTTTGAATGTCCTTCTGTTTTTCTGTTTTGGATTTATAGGCATTATTTTTTGGACGTCTGCTTGCCACATTAAAGGTTTTTCTTTTGTTGAATAACTCAGTCCTCAGATTCTGCATTTGGGCCCATTTTCCACTCATCTCATAACAAAATGTCCATGCCCAAGGCTACAAAAGCCATTTGACTCGTTGCTCTCTGGAACTTTGGTGTCTATAGCCAGAGTGATGAAAGATGAATCTCTAATGATTGCAGGATTCATTATCCACTTATACATAAGAGGGCATGCTCCCAAAGACGATGGGCACTGAATTTTGCACTTGCAAAATTTCTCATTTTTCCAGAGAGTTATTGAATGCTAATGACAAGGAGGATATTTTTGTTAATTGGCCAATTTAATCGGTTCACTGAGGAGATGGGTAAATCAGTACACAGAGCCACTGACACGAAGCCTTCATTTTTCCTTGCACGCCATGTTCCAGGTTGGAGTACCTTGTCAAATACACTGCCTCTTTTAGGCAAAGTAGTCTCTCAACTAAAGATTTGACTGATCATTCACAAATTTGAAATGACCAATTAAAACAACTCATGAAATGAATGCAGCATATTATGCGCTCCTCCTGGGTGTTTAAAAAAGTTAAGCAGTGCAATTTTTGACATTTTTCTACTTCCTATTAGTCTTTTTTTTCTGGCTGACTGTCTGCACATGAATGGTCCTGAGTCCTAGTTGCTTTTAAGTATTTATTCTAACTTTGAAGACTCAAAGGCTTGTTTTTGAATGTGTGCGCTCCTTTGAAAATGTTTTTCACAGTCTTTTCTTTATTAGCAAGTGTGTATGAGGGGGGAGTCTTTCAAGGACAGCTTATACCCAAATGAAATATGTATTTTTAAAAATATGTATGTTTAGAAAAAATATTGATGGATAAATGGATAAA
Organism: Archocentrus centrarchus; assembly: GCF_007364275.1. Classification (NCBI taxonomy): domain Eukaryota; kingdom Metazoa; phylum Chordata; class Actinopteri; order Cichliformes; family Cichlidae; genus Archocentrus; species Archocentrus centrarchus. Next base: position 8,342,778 of record NC_044350.1, read on the forward strand.
AGGGTGCATTGATACTGTTAATTTTTCCACTGATTATACTGAGAACACTGTGCTCTACATCATACCACTGCAGCTCTGGCTCATACTCAGATGTGTGAACGTGTGAAATGGCAGCATGCTGTTTTCACTGACGTAATGATTTCTTTGTAATCAAGAAAATCATGCCTAAACTAGCTAGTTACAGCAACTATCATTGTATATCAAGTATAACACATTGTGGTTTATTAACCCTTTTAAACAGTTGGAATTGGTGATTGCTGTCTATTTAAATATTTTGTGCATGTGCACAAAGAGAAGCCCACTTATTTTTTTTATTATTTTTTTTTTATGGCAAAATTACCTTTCCTCTGCCATCCTCTCATAATAGCTGATAGACAAATGATAGGACAAATGGACATCTTTTTAAAAATAGATGTCCATATTTGTGCTTCCAGAAAGAAGAAAAAACACTCACTGTCATGATCCTGGGCCAGTGGCCCGGCGTTTTGAGTTCTTTTAGTGATGTTCTGTTTTGTTGTATCTTCTGGTTTTTAGTTTTTCTTACAGTCTACTTTCCCAGTTGTTGTAGTTTTGTATTGTTTTGGTTTTTTGTTAATTATAGGTTATTCTGATTTTCCTGGGTTCCCGTCTTCCTGTGTCTTTATGCTCCTGTGTCTGTGTTCCTGTGTATCTGTCTCCCCATGTTCTTGTGTGCTGGTGTTTGTCTTCATTGTTTGTGTCTCAGGTGTCTGTGTCTTCCCTGTTCAGTTGTTCCCTGTCTGGTGTCAGTTTAGGTGTTATTGGATTTTGTTTAGCCATGTTTAGATTCCCTCTGTGTGCCAGTCTCCTTATGTGTCAAGTCTGTGTACCATGTTGGGTTACTTCCTGTTTTATTTTGACAGTTCTTTGTCCTGTGTGCTTGTGTTTTGCTTTACATCCCTGAGTCTCATTAGTGTTATTCTGTTCACCTGTTACCCCAGCTGTTTCCACTCACCCCTCATTTCCTCTGTGTATTTATTGTGGCTGTGTTTCCATGTCCTCTCCAGATCTTCAGACCTCCAGGAATCTTTTGTTATTTTTCCAGTTTAGGTTTCCTTTGTTTGTTTTGTGGCTTTAGTTTATTTTTCGCTATTCCTTTTGTTCTTTTGCCATAATAAAGGCTCAGTTTGGTTCATCATTTAACACCCCCTCCTGCGTTCTGCTTTTGGGTCCTCACCACCTTTCCACGCCACATGGCCTGCACCCTCAAACCGTGACACTCACTGCCTTAAGATACTCCATTACAGCACCATTCAATTTTTAAAAAAAAACTCCTGATTTACTGTAATTATGGTGTCATCTTGTTATTACTTACTTTTACTGCAAAGTAATGGCCAATAAAATACATTTTTGGCCTGTGTCCCTTTGTAGTTACTTTTGAAATATTAACTCATCTTCCATTGAAAAAAAACAGTTCAGTAGTAGAGCAAATTAGTAGGGACTTATCTGCCACATGTACTTTTTTTTTTTTTTTTTTTAAAGCCTGTCATGTCTGGTAGATCTTGCAAGCAGAACTGTGATCTGAATGCGTTGTTGTGCCAAACATATTTGCTATTTCAAGATGAGCTCTATAGGTTCTCAATAGGCTCTTCTTGTTGATGTTTTAACCCTTTATTTTATTTATCTGAGTTATTTTTCCACATACTATGTAACAGCCAGAGCTGACAGGCTGAAGAAGAGGAAAATAAAGAGAAGAAAAAGGGAGAGAGAAAGGGAGCAAAAAAAAAGGGGAAAGAGCACAAGTCTATTAATCAGATACTTCATCACTTTAACATATAAAAAAATACTATCAATACTTGCAAAAATAAATTTGTGTGTGAAAAACAAAACTAACAAAGCATGTTACGCACACCAACAATTTTGTTGAGTTGTGATTGAGTGGGCGTTTGTGTCTGTGTCATGTTTGTGTCTGTGTCATGGAACGTACTTACCAATGAGGGCAAAACGCTGCAGCTCCACCCATCAGAAGCCAGAGGCAGGTACGGAAAGCCCCCGGAACCCCAGGCCACCAGCAGCCCACCAAGAGCCAGGAAGACCCCCGGCCACTCAGTCCAAAGACAACCGCACACCTACCCCAGCAGACGGGAGAGGGTGGTCTCAGACGGAGCCCCCCCAGTCGAGGAGCGAGGGCTCCAGGGAACCCAAGGCGATGAGAAGCCAGCCCCCCCCCAGCGGCCAGCCCCCTGCACTGGCCGGCGGCAGGGCTCCCGGGCCCACGGCACCCAAGGACCGCCCGACCCTCCACAGAGCCCCCCCCCACGCCGAAGAAGCCAACGCAGCCCCGCACCGCACCCCCAAGGGGGGCAGGCCAGCACCCACGCCAGAACACCCAGCCCCACCCAGGAACCCCGAGGCACCCCCATCCCAGGGGGGTAGGGGGGAGGAGGCAACCAGCAAGGAGCGGCCAGGAGGCAAGGCACAAGGCCCAGACCCAGGTCCAGCCATACATACAAACACACCCAGACACCCGTGTACACATTTATACACAGATACTCATACATGCCCATACATACTTACCCACACACAGATATGCCATACATACACATTCACTCACCCACCCATACTCACGGAGACGGTGACAAATACACAAAGACACACATTCATCCATAGCTACCCACCCTCTGAAGGCGGGGCAAGTGGAAACCACCCCAGGGCCAACAGCGACCCCAGGACGCCACCAGCCCGGTCCCCAAGGAACCACCCGACCCCTACCCCGGGCGAGACGCAAGAAATCGGGGTGTAAGATGACCCATCCACCCCTCCTCCTCCCCAACTTGTAGGTCTATGTGTTAATGTTTGTGAGTGAATGAGGTGTATAGGGTGCAGTTAAAATTGAGGGGACAGTTATGCCACAAGCGCCAACTGTTAGTCATCAGTGCTTGCCCACACTGCCCCCCCAAAACCCTCCATGTCTAAAGTGCAAATAAAATTTGGAGACAGACAGTGACGAGGATCCGAGTGGGGCCACCTCAGCGGCCCATCTCATCAACCTCTGAGTAACATGCCTGCCCCAAAGGTCCTATGTGTATCAGGTTGTAAGTGTGTATGTGTTGTGAGTTATAATGACTAAAGTGCAATTAAAACGGAGAGGCAAGTGGTGGTGCAGCTCTCCACGTGGCCTCTCCATCCTACATCTGTGAGTGATGTGTATTCTGTGTGTGTGTGTGTGTGTGTTTGTGTATGGGGAGGGGGAGGGGGGGGGGGGGGGGGGCATATGACCAGGAAGAATCCTGGAAGAAGAGAGCCAGCTGTCCGCTGGCTCAATAGGCACCCCAACCTCCCACACCCCAGCACAGGGCAGGGGGAGGTGAGCCCGGGGCCACGGTGACAGCATCCCGGAGCACCGCAGCACCCGAGGTTGGCGCCCTCGCCCCCACTGCAGAGGGCGGCCCGCTCCTCCTAGATGCCCATTCACTCAACAATAGACACAAACAGGCGACAGGACATACTGGCCTGGGCATGGAAATGCAGTGCCCAGCCCCCCCCAACCACCCCACCGCGGCCACATGTACTTTAACAACCCTTTACATCTGAAAGGTAGCTATGTGTTTTCATGGGCACTAACATGTTTGCTAAGCAAGTGAAAGGTCCCTGGTTTGCAACTGAGAGAACACACAAAGCACAAAGCCAACTTTGTACAGCAAGATCACAAGTTAATGTTCAAACCCTACTCATCCCAAGCATTAGGTAAATGGATGGGTTGCATCTGGAGTAAAAATCTGTGCCAAACCAAATATGTTGATTAATTCACTTTGAGAAATAAGGAACAGTTTTATGTTATTGGCACTATAATATTTCTTTTTAGCAAAAATTTCTGTTTTGTGAAGGTAGAAAAACATACCATTGAGGATTGATTATTTCTGTGAGGTTAATGAATTTTCTTGTTTATCTGATTGCTGATAGAATTTTAAGTTGCCAGAACTCAGGTAAAGTCAACAACAGATACAAGTTGAGAAAACTAAAAAAATCTCTTGAATCATCTTTTTTTTTTTTTTCTTTACAGTGTGGGGACATGATTGCTCAAAACATTTTCAAATGACCTTCATCATAAGAATGTTCAGGAAATGTATTAGGGCAATAAGTATGAAGTCAGAGTGAATAATTAAACATTAAAGCTTTAAACCTGAGTCAACTACTGTAACCCTCATCCATATGTCACATACCAATCTAAAAACACCAATACTAGATTATTTGTAAAAAAGCATTTGGGCATGTCAGTCAGCTCAGTGCTAACAAAATTCAATATTGCTGCTCTCAGATATGTAAAAAAATATAATGGGGAGTAATGTTAAAATACAAGAAAAGATTGAAATAGTTTATCAGTCTTAACATCAAAAGGTAAGGTTGATAAACATTTGTATGCTACACTGTAAAAGAACTCCGTACTATAAATTTTACCTTTAATTTTTAAATATGTGCAATATCAAAATCACAAAAATAGAGCATGAATTAACATGTCTAATGCAAAATAAAGTAAAAAAAAACAAAACAAAAAACGACAGCTCATCTGGGGGAACACCGAGGCGTTCCGAGCCCAGCTGAAAGATATAATCTGTCCAGCGTGTCCTGGGTCTGCCCCGGGGCCTCTTCCCGGTTGCATCTCACCCAGAAGGTGCCCAGGAGGTATCCTGTTCAAATGCCCAAACCACCTCAACTGACTCCTTTTGATGCGGAAGACTAGTGGCTCTACTGCAAACGCCCCACTCCCCCTGACCCAAATGACTGCACTGCTCACCCTGTCTCTAATGGAGAGGAAAGCCACCTATCACACGCATCACCCACACTATACACCATGTGAGTAGAGCACCACTTTACCCTCCTGAGTTGCCTGACGGTTTGCCAGAATTGCTTAAAGGCAGTCTGAAAGTCTTTCTCCATGGCCTTACCAAACTCCTCCAACACCTGAGTGTTGCTTCAGCCACCGCCCAAGCCACGTTCCACTTGACTATTCTTGGAAGTCCTACAGGCTAACCAAGCCCGATAGGACTCCTTTTTCAGCTTGTTGTCTCCCTTCACTTCTAGTGTCCACCATCTGGTTCAGGGATTACTACTGCAACAGGTACCAACCACCTTGCAGCCACAGCTCTGTGCAGCAGCTTCAACAATGGCGATGAGGAAGATGGGCCATTCTGACTCAGTGTCCTCAGCTTCCCTTGGAATTTTGACGAAGTTCTGCTGGAGATGGGAGTTGAAGATCTCACGGACTGGAGCCTCTGCCAGACGTTCTCAGCGCACCCTCACTAAATGTTTGGCAGGACAGGCCTGCAACCTAGGGTGTCCTGATGCCATGTACACTTATAAACATCCTTATGTTCGAACATTATGTTCATTATGGACAAATTGTGGTTTGCAAAGAAGTCCAATAACAGAACACCACTGGGATTCAGATCAGGCAAATCATTCTTCCCAATTATTGCCCATGTGAGCACTGAAGTCTCCCAGTAGGACAATGGCGTCACTGGATGGAGCACCCTCAAGCACCTCACACCGAGGGAAACTTCAGACTGGAAGATAGTCCAGCCCCTCTCTAGGAGACTGGCTCCAGAGCAAATGCCATGTATTGAAGTGAGCCCAACTGTATCTAGCTGGCATTACTCAACCTCACGCACTAGTTTAGGCTCCTTGTCCACCAGAGAGGTCATGTTCCATATCCCAGTAGCCAGTATTGATAGCCAGGGATTGGTCCACCAGGCCCTCCAACCTTGGCTGCCCAACACACACTGCACCTGACCCCTATGGTTCCTACTGTGGGTGGTGGGCCTATAGGAGGATGGGTCCATGTCTCCCCTTCAGACTGCACCTGGTGGCCGGGCCCCATGGGCTAAGGCCCGGCCAAGACTTGGATGCAGCTGCTCGGCCATGGAAACCCATTCCATGAAGCTCCTTACACAATGTTCATGAGCTAATCTGAAGGCCACATGAAGTTTGGTGGTCTGTAGCAATTGACTCTGCAGAAAGTTGGTGACCTCTGCGCACCATGCACCTTAGCATCAGCTGAGCCCAACCTGTGATTTTACATGGCCTACCACTTTGTGGCTGAGTTGCTGTCATTCCCAATTGCTTCCACATAATACCACTAACAGATGACTGTGGAATATTTAGTAGTGAAAAAATTTCATGACTGGACTTGTTGCACAGGTGGCATCCTATCACGGTACCACACTGGACTTCACTGAGCTCCTGAGAGCGACCCATTCTTTCACAAATGTTTGTAGAGGCAGTCTGCATGCCTAGGTGCTTGGTGTTATACACCTGTGGCCATGGAAGTGATTGGAACACCTGAATTCAATGATTTGGATGGGTGAGTGAATATTTTTGGCAATATAGTGTACTTTCTCTATTCTCTGTTAGAGAAACTCCTTTGAAGAGTTGAATCAAGTTTGAGTCATCTTGAATTATTCTGAATGTGATAAGATTTCTCCCACCATAACTTGGAGGCAGATGGTTTCTTTGGCCAGTATACTCTGGCTGTAGCTTGTAACAGATCTTAGTAATGTGTAACACTCTTGCTATAAAGAAAGACAGTGAGAAACTGTGTTGACATTCATAAGCCGAAATGTTCCTCTGCTGCAGTGTGCAAACTACATGGCCTTCTAACACTATTATGATTGAACCTCAGCTTATCTGAACATTTTTACATTGACAGTAAGAACTCAGTACCTTGCACCTTGCTGTGACTGTGATAGCATACAGGAACTCTTCACTTACAGAGAGAGAGAGATAAAGAGTGCTACTTCCCACAACACCTGATGAACTACACCCACACAGGTTAACCCAGAAGGCTATCATCCTGCAAATAAACCATTCTCAAAGTTAGTTACCATTTCATGGGGTCTGCTTTCAAAAAGTGATGGACATAAACTGGCCATTTAAAATGTGTTTGGGACATGTCCTCAGAATCCCAAATGTGAAGGAGATGTATGTAAAAATCACAACATTCATCCATTCTGTATTCAGTTTTCTGAAGGTGCTGCTACAGTGATTTGTAAGGGTGAGGTGGGAGGTTGCAATGTCAACAAGCAGCTGTCAAATAGAGTAGCAACAGACAAAAGAAATGTGAATTGCGTAACAACTGAAAAAAACAAATATGGCAGCTAATCTGTAGAGAAAAAGCTCTATAGCTGCAGAGTCCACTTTAACTTTGTCCTTGTGTCGGGAATAAATGAAACACATGAAACTACTGTCTTTCTTTGCTGGTTACAGGCCGCTGTATAAACCATAAGGTATGCTGACCTTACCTGATCTAAAATGACATTTTCTAGCATCTGACTCTATCTGTCCACATTGTTTCCACAGATACGCATATTATGTCAATTCTGTGGTTAAACAAACATCCTTAAAGGATCTGCTCAATATTTATGCAATACAAGGTGCCAGTATTATGAGCTGATTTGGCAGTAAATGACTGTGCTGTAAAGACGCATGGGGATAAATATGTGACTGCATATGTGTGTGTGTTGAAGGTAGATAAGGGCAAATTTTACACCTCTGACTCTCTTCCCTCGGCCAAGCTTTAAATGACATGGAAATTGAGTTCTAGAGACTCCCCATAAAACAGATACAGCTTGGAGGACGGAAGAAGAGACTTACTTGTCTATTTCCCTTTCTATCAGACAAAAGCCATGCAATATGGGAGGAGAGGTCTCTCATGTAGCCAACACTTTTTAAAAGGGATTGAGGCCTAGGAAACAGAAATTTCTCGGCTTCACTTCCAAGGCTTCTTTAGGGAGTAAGGCCAGGGCTTTTTTTTTTGGACCTGATGACTGACACCATGGACAGAGAATTAGCCAAACAAAAACATAGATGGCAAACAGGCTTCCAGCTCAAACAAAATTTTTTTTTTTTTTTCCTGAGGCAGAAATAATGCTTGTATGAGCTATCATGTTCATTTGAGTACATTTTCACTTACTGGACAACAGAGAGCCTTTTATGTGGCACAATCAACTGTGCTTTAACACAGGTACTTATACATGCTATTACAGCACAATGGGGATTTAATTATGCACCACATGGTACCCCATCCACTTGCATTTCACACCAGCATGACCACTCAGGATTAAAAAAAAAAAAAATTTAAAGAGGAAAATAATGAATAAAGAAAGTGCAGTCTGATTTTCTGGACTCCCAGTGTGGAGTATGTAGCTGCCTGTGGAATACCAAATGGTCTGAGTAAGATGGTATGTGAGAGGAGATCACTGTTTAATATGAGAAAAATGTCTGTGCAGAGTGTGACCCACTGACTTTTATAATAGAACTGTAAAGTCTTCTGCACTGCTCTGAGAGTTAACACGTTAAACCACAATGGCTGAGGTCAACCCATTGAAATGCAATATTGAGTATGTATATAACCTTAGTTGGGAGAGGCTAATGTTGGTGTAGGTTCAATGCGGTAATGAACCCACCAGTCACACAGTCACCACAGATATTATCTGTTGAGTAATTGGCATGCAGAGGTCCAGTTTGTGGTGAGGAATGCTGAACTGAAGGTTTATGGTCAAGACACACAGATTTACCACTGAGAGGGCTGCATACAAAAACCACCGTGGACTAGTTGTTCTTAAAGTATGATCTGGATGTGATTAAAACTTTTGGACCCACTATGTTTTCAGAACTTTGCCCCCAGTGTCTCAACATTTCATACCAGAAAGAAAAAAAACAAGTGGAGTAAAACTTGTTATTTTCACCAAACTATCTAAACTACACAAGTTAGTTGTTGTTGTTGATGCATGCGTGTACCTTCACATTTTTGGCTTTGGAATCATGAAAAACACAATTCATGTTGTAGTGTTGCTAACAGAACTAATAACAGGACCCATTAAAATGAAATAGTTCTAATGTTGTCCAACTTTTGCAGACCTGAAGCAGAAATAAGGAGGGGATGGTTTGGCATGAAGATAGATGAGAAATAATCTTACTTAAAAGTAGCCTGTGGGGATACTAGCTACAACAAAAGGAAAGAGAGAAGAAGAAAAGAAGCTTGTAATCTAGTTCATGGTTGCTGCACTCCTTCGTGGCATGCACATGGATATACCAAACACACCCCCTGATGGGGAGAGGTCTCAGACAGATACCTGCTGAAATCTGGGACAGAGCAATAAACAAGTGCACAGAAGCAAATACAAGATGCATAAGTATTTGGATAATAACTTTTTTTTTTTTTTTTTGAAATGATTTTGCCAGTTTCTCCCACCACAGTAGATTTTAAAACAACCAATATTTTTGCTTGAATCACAGACTTTCAGTTTTAATGCAAGGAGTTTTACAAAGTTGTTGCATTAACTGCTCGGGCATTACAATCATTTTTGTACAAAGTTTTGGAGGCTCAAAGTAATTGGACAAACTAACATAATTTTAAAATAAGGACTGTTTTTAATACTTGGCATTCAGTGACTGTTTGAAGTCTACAACCCATGGACATCAGCAGATGCTGTGCTTCCTCCCTTGAGAAGCTCTGCCAGGCCTTTACTGCAGCTGCCTTTAGTTGCTTGCTCTATTGGGTTGAGATCAGATGACTGACTTGGACATTGGAGAATATCCAATTTTTTGCCTTTAGAAGTTCTTGGGTTGCTTTTGCAGTTTGCTCGGGTCAGTATCCATTTTCACTGACTCACTGTCCGATCTGTTCTGCAGGATTTTGGTTGAATCTGAGCAGAGAGTGAAGCCCTGTACACTCCAGAATTTATCCTGCTACTACTACCAGTTAATCTTGGTTTCATCTGTCCAATGAATTTTGTCCCCCAGAACTTTGCAGGCTCTTTTTGATGTTTTCTGGCAAAGTCTAATCTGACCTCCTTGTTCTTTGGTGTAACCTGTGGTTTTCACCGTTATAAACCCTTTGCATTTCCATTCATGAAGACATTCTTTGATTGCAGACTTTAGCAGTGACATGCCTACCATCCTCAAACTGTTCTTGATGTTAGATGTAAATTCTAAACAGTTAATATAATACCATTAGACCCCCTGAATTAAATGTCTGCACATCGCCAGATATTGATTTTTTGATTTAAAATCCACTGGAGGTCTACAGAGGCAAAATTACAAAAACTGAAATAACTGAAATAATAACCAGTGCATATGAAAATAACCCCCAAGTTGTATGAAATCAAAATTTTCCTTTTAACAAGTCTTCCTCTAGCCAAAATAAATGATTAATGTGTTTAAGAGTGGCATGCCTCACTGATGGCCTGAAAGGCTTCTGCCATGGCAACAAGCTTTAATCCATCAACACAAATGCTGAGCCGCAGGCTTTAGTTGAACACATACAGTCAACAAAAATCTTGCCAACACAGAAAGAAGAAAAAAAAAAGAAACCCTCTCTATCACTGATAATGATCCAGAGCAATTTAGAAGGGCAGGAAGCAGAGACGTTTCTGCAGCAGTAAGTGAATGAATATTCTTTAAGCACTGGAGAGTAATTCACTAGCTGGACAAACTACCCTCCTGGAAGACAAATGTGTGCGCATAATGCTGGGGAACATTTGCAGGCAGGAGTTTCCAAGGAAGTACCTACTCTTTATTTAATATACTCCTCACAGATGGATTGAAGCTGTGAAGCTTAGCACAGAAGTACAGGAAGTATTTTGATTAGGACTCTGGGAAAATAATATCTAATGATTTTTTTCCCCACTGTAGGCTGATGGCCCAAATGCGGCTTTCTCCAGATAACCTAAAGGATCGTGTGCCCCCCTCAATTCAGCATTGCTCAATAACAATATCCGGGAGGAAAGGAAACAATATAATCTTAGGTCAAAACAAGCTAAAAATGTCTCGTGACCCAATATTACCCCAATTTTTTTTCTCAAGATTGTCAGCTGCAGATAAAGAATACAGCCCTCATAAAGCCAAATTCCTCCATGCACAGTAAAGCCCTTAAATTGTGTGCAGTGGACCATCGTTTTCCTGCAGGGAGTCCGGGGAGAGAACTCTATGCCAGCTAACAATGTCCTCAACCGTCCGGTCATCGGTTGCTGGGTGCTCCCAGTGCAGGTGAAGCCAGAGTGGTGGTGAGCAGCTGTCAGAGAGGCCTGTAATTGGAGCCCATTGCACCATTAGTCCTGCCCATTAGGCCTGTTATGATCGCTGTCTGTCTCGGCTACACTTCTACAGTCACTGTCTCCATTTGACCCAGGGCACTCCCTCTTATACAGGGACAGAGCTGAGACTTAATGACTTGTCACGTGTCCACCTGTGACTCTACGGGCTGACGATCCAGCATGACACATTCCCCCGCGTGCTGTCTGATCTGTAATGGTCTCCATCCATACAGGGAATTGGAGTGTTCACCCAAGGCAAAAAGGAAGAAAACACTGAATGATTCTGTTCTGCTGTTTCTACACAGCCGACAGCAAGTGAAAACCCTCAGCCCAGACAGAGGAAAAGTAATAGAAACTGCTGGCGGTGAAGGACAGTTAGCGAGATGTAAGAGTTGGCTGCACAGTAGACATAAAATCATCAGCTGTCAGTGCAAATGATTTGCTCCATACAAGAAGTGCTTGTGCATTCACCATTTGGATGGTATGAAAAGAAAACTTTCCTCCTGTTTGAACTTCTTTGTAGGGGAGGAAATCAATTTCAGCAATCTCAAATATCAAGCAAAACAAAACAAAAACCAACCCCAATCCATTTGCTGTTGCTGCTGTTGGATATAATCCTGAATCTGCTCTGTGTTGTACAGCTCTTTCATTTAATGCATCTGCTAATGATCTTTTCCATCCTCGACTCTGTCAAAACAAAATAATCTCAAGCGTGACACCTAGAAATCTAATTGGAGCCAAATCCTGTTCCTGGAGCCAACAGGATATTGATCTTTTCTTCATTGAGCTACTTTGTGTACTGAATGCATTCCTGCCAGGACAAACAAATGGGGAATGAGCAGGGTGTGCACCAGGGCTCCTGACTGTCCCAGCTTCAGCTGTAACACCAGAGTTATTGTGGCAACTGCAGGCTCCATTAGGGAAAAGAGCTGATCTCACTATTGGCAGCAACCTCAGAAACTGAGCATTTTTATGCAGGCTTTCAATACCTTTGGGAGAGAACGAAGGGTTACTTTATACTTGAGAAAATGGAGTCAGAGTGGTGGTTATGTTGGCAGCATGCACAGTCCCTGGAAACCACTTTATTTCGCGTGGTAGGAATACAGATTAATATGGCCTCTTTACTTCAGAAAAAGAAATGGGAGTGCATTTTTAAAATTAGTAAAGTAGTAAAAATGTGTTAAGACTTTGCACGTCCCATTTGTAAAGCAATTTGCATCTCTTTGCAGTCATTTGGGTTTCTTTGTGGTTGTTTTCCAAGTCTTTTCACCACTGTGATCTGGCCTTTTGACTGCATCTAATTTTTTATACTGGGTTTCAGCACTGAAAGGTGTTTTTCTTCTATATCACGATGATTCAATAAGAAAATAACTTGCTTAATAGCCTATCTGTAGTGGAAAGGTTGATATTATTCTGCAATAAAATACAACTATAAGTCCCATATGATAAATGCTTAAAAAATGTGTGATATGGTTCATCCACAACCAAAATACTAAAATACACTCTTCTTTTCTTGATATTGCTATCGAGAGAAAAATTTTCTCAGTAGCAGCCTGTCATGAAAAACACAAATTCTTCCCGTGTCTTGGAAATTTAGGAAAAACAGCAAAGATGACACAGTTTGGAAAATAGCATTTTATTAGTGGGAAACTTAACATAGCTCAGCATGGTGTGCAGTGCGGCCCTAAAAAAAAATTGAGGAGTGTCACGCCTAACAACCCCCTGCAGCAGATGAACTGTATATATGAAAGTCATCTCCTTAAGAAACAGAAAAAAAAGATGTGACATGGAACCTGAGAGATGCATCTGGCCCTTCAGCTGTTCCATCTGAAGTCTCATCAGAAATGATCTCAATGGGAGGACGTCATTCTTAAGCCATTCTTAAGGAAAGGAGAAAACACTGAGATATTCTAAATTACACAAGAACCTGTCAAAACCGATGGAATTATGAACTCAGAAAAGCACCGTCAGATTTTGATCCACCATACAATTTATCCTTGTGTTTCAGTTGTTACTATTACAACTTCTAACTAATCAGAATCCAGAATTTTCAATAGTCTTAGTGTAAACACGACCCGAGCTACTGGTGCACAGCGATCTTGTAAACATCTGATTTGCTTTTTGCCTTTTGTCAATGCATCAGTCGTAATGCATCGATGTGCAGATGCAAAACCGCAACAATGTTTCAGGACGTGAATTTAAGAAAATAGCAAAGATATTACATATCTTCCTTTGATATTTTTTCACTGTTTTTCACTTCCCAAACATGCAGACGGTATTTTTTATATGTTCTTAATGATTCTAAGAAGTGTTTTCATCAATTTCAAGGTCTCAAAGTGCCACTAACACAAAAGTGCTCATTTTTCATGTGAATAAAAAATTCTGTCAATCTTTTCTTATTAATGTTTAATGGATCATTCTGGGAAAGTACATTCAAAGACACTTCACTTGAACTCACTCTAAATCAGATTATTAACTTCACTGAAGCATCTGACAGGTGCAAAGCTCTTAAGATGTGACAGTGTGTCTGAAGTGCAGGAGGTTTGATAAAGCTTGTGCAGATCATTGAGTGGTACCCATCGAAACTTAAGCTCTAAAGGAATAGTTGTTCTGATGATGGCTATTGGCATATTCCATCACAGAGGAAACAAGCCCCACGAGAACTGGCCTGTACACAGAGACACGTCTTCTTGGCATGCGACGGGTCCTGGTGGCGTGCTCCATCGTGACGTGTCCAGTTTGATGGCTCAGAATAGCAGTTGTCTGTTCCACTGAGCATTCACAGCTTTGACAATATGTCTCCAGTGTCACCTGAGGCACTAATTAACCACTCCTCACTCCAAATACAAGCATGCTGACCAGATTCGCACCTGCTAGTACAGGACAAACACACACACGCACACACCACAATTCATCGTTGATTCCTGCCATGAAATGGCTGGAGGCACCTCTCCAGCATTATTCATGGGTGTTGATGGGTCTGGACTGGCACCTGCTCAGACCTCCTCTGGACCACTGTCCTGGCAGGTAGTCCCGTTGCTTCATGTCCCAGTTGACCTCTTCATCCCCATGTTGAGATTGTCATTAAGGAAATCATTGCATCCAGAGCCCAGATGGCATGTTAGGATTGCTGGCAATCCCTCTGATTAAGGAGCAGCCCCCTGGAAGGCCTCAGTCATTCTGCGTGAGCTGGATCTTTTCTACAACAGTTTTCCAGGCAATCCTAAAAGGATGTTCTAGCAGCCTTGGTTGTTTGAAAGATTTCAAATCCTTGATAAACTTTTCTTGAAAATTTGTTGTTTCTTTTCTTCTAAGGAGAGATGGTGTGTCAGTGTTTGTGGCCATCCAGACTGTCATTGCTTTACTGAAAGCAGACACGAAACAGAAAGTGCTTCTAAATGCTCCACCCCAGCTGAAATCTGATTTGAGTGAATCCTGACAACAGCCCAAAGCAATGGTGCTGTTTTTTTTTTGTACTTCCACAGTATAAATTAATAAAGTTTAAATGAATACAATGGGATTAAATAGTATAAAATAACAGTAACAGGAGTGTGGCTAACTTTATTTTGATCCTATAAATCAAGCCAAAGCACCTCATAGCCTTCTCTTGTCTTGTAAAAGAAAAGTAAATCATTTTTGGTTTTATCTAACACCATGTTTCCACCCAGTGCCTTTTGTCAAATAGTTATAAATAGCAACCCTAAATTTTTCAGAGCTCAACTGGAGATTACTGCAGTCCTTGTCTCCTTATGCATGTACCGATGTGTCACTCTCACTTGTTATTCATTAATTTTTCTTCCAGCAGTAGTTTTGCTTCCTTTCTAATCTTTCTTGTAAAAGTTCAGCAGAATATATCTCGTTCTCACTTCTTCCTCTTAGGATCAAATGAACATGAAAATAGTCAGTTCCTATTGATACTCGAGCCATTTTACTCACAGCTGAAAACTGCACATAGTGGGGACAAAAAGGAAGAAATATCAAAGATGGAGGCCACAATGACAAAAGCAATGCATTTGATTTTCAAAGAGATGCAGATATCAGCATTTTGAAATCGCTTGACCAGCTCTGGCCTTTCCACCCTCTTACCTTTCATCTCAAGAGCTGGCTCCAGGAAAGAAATGATGGAAAGCTTCTCAATATTTAAATGCATCCAGACCTGACAAGTTCATGTTTTTATTCAGATTTGATATGAATATTGAAAACCCTGCTTCATAAGCACCAAACACTGGTCTGAAAAAGGCCTAATGGACCATCGTGCATGTTGTCATTGTAATCTGTCAGCCACCCGACGAAAGACGAAGAGTCCTCTTCATCCACCACTACTTCACTGAACTGATCGACATGGATTTATTTGAACTCATCTCAACTAAAATTGGTCCTTTTCAAACAGTGATATTGTAAAATGGCATGATAAATATGCCTTCTGAGTAAATGCATCATCTTAAATAGAACTCTGCTGTTCGATCGGCATGTTGGAGGTTGAAAATGAGAATAAATGGGCCACACATGCCATCCAGTTCTAGATGCAGAAACTGCTGAACGTGATACTAAATGATCACATTATCTTTTTATGGGAAACCTACAGTATCTTTCCTATTTAATGCTAAAATACTGTTTCCTCTCATACATGTAGATATGTTATCTGTTTCATGTTATATGGGGAAGCATGCAGAAAGTTCTCCAAGCATAGATTAAGCTCTACAGTCATTATCAGTTACTTCACAGACGTGTTTCGAGCAAGCATATTTGCACACACTTCAGGAAGATTTTGCTTCTGGGGCTGAAAAATGAAGCCAACTTGAAAGTGCCAGAAACTGCAGGTCCTCTAACGGCCACTTGAGGCTGGCTCCAAGACTCTCATTGTCCAACTTGGAGTCTTGGGGATTAACATGTCTGTAGGCTAACGTGAAAAACAGTTGTGATTGTTAAAAGGTACAGTGTGTAAAATCCCACCACCAAATGCCAGTAAATTACAGATTGCAGTCAAATGAATTATGTTTTCTTACACTTCCCAGTGCATAATCCTATCTACGGTGGCCTTTGTTCATCTGTACGGAGTGTTTACCTCAGCTGTCAATATGCCGGGTGTCCATGTCTGTTTACTCTGGAAGGGGCTGTAAAACCTTTAAAGCCTGACACGAGTCCATGTGAAGCTCACTTCTGTGCGATGACATCCATACTGAGGTGAGTTATTGAAAATATCTGGTGTTAGTAAGTGACAATGTACAATGTGAGAATCAGAGGGAAAGTGGTTTTCAGGACACTTAGCTGGAATAATGTTGGCATACAACCAGCTGTTGTTGTTCTTCTTCAGCCACATACACAAAATGCAATTAGGCACAACCACGATGTCCATTTTGGCCACTGTATTCAAGATGGCGGGGCAACAAGCAGGTGCCTGCTCATGTGTATTTTTAATTGATTAATATTAAATTTGTGACAACACATCAGTTTGCTGGAAGGCAGAATTACTCACTGATCAATGTCCACTTATAAGTACAACATTCTTTTTTGCTATTAAATAAACTCATAAAATTACTTACTATACCTTTAATAGCTATTTTCCTCTGTCATAGCAACTATAAGGGGGATTGATTTTTTTTTTCTCACCCATTTTTAATTTGTTAAGATTAAGCTAAGATTAAAAGCTATTTTGTGGGTGTTGATACCTTTTGGAACATTTTTAAGATGATTGCTTGACAAAATAATAGGGCTTGCAGAGCGTAAGTGAGAATTAAACAGCAGCTGTCTGAATTTGTGGAATGCACCCTTACAGTCCATGGATGCACTAAATATGCTTAACTTAGAACCCCCTCATCTATGTATGATGTTTTCGGCATTAAAAGATGGATCATTTCAAGTACATCTTCAAGACTTAATGGCCCTTGATTAAATGAATTCAGAATATACAGAGAATTAAAACATAAGCAGATACTAAAGTATGTTGGAGTAAATGTATTAACAGGGTGTATGCAGGGAAGCAGCATGTTGTCTGATTTTATTTATCCCAACGTGTTTGACTCCAAACTGAAAGCCAATGTACAAGTACATGCATTCAAGGTGCCTGGATCCTCTTAGTTTTCCCTACATTAGCATTTAGTGAGATTTTCATCTCTTTCATC
This sequence comes from Archocentrus centrarchus, assembly GCF_007364275.1. Lineage (NCBI taxonomy): Eukaryota > Metazoa > Chordata > Actinopteri > Cichliformes > Cichlidae > Archocentrus > Archocentrus centrarchus. Next base: position 8,359,951 of record NC_044350.1, read on the forward strand.
TCCTTTTAACTAAACACATCTTCTTAGCTCCCGTGAAGCTTTTTGCATAACTGGAAGCTTGTTTATCAGTGGAATTTCATGGAGAGCTGCAGCAGTAATCTAAAAGCCACATTTGCAAAGCATATTTTGTCATCTCAGTGACACCCATTTGCTGTCTAAGTGCTGCAACATGATTCATTTTGTGGTATTTGATGAGAAAAAAAATGGAAATGAAAATTTGCTTCTCGCAGGAAGTACAACATTTCAATAAGTAACTGACTACGACAAACACGTGAAGATTGCTTGAGAATAAAATAGGGGCCCGGTTTGTGATCCAGTTATAAATGGGACGTCTTGTGTGAATTACAGCAATCACTCTGCGTTATCTTCGCAGTCAGTGCTGCTCTGCATGCGACAACATACATAACTAAAAGTCGAATCAGGAAGCACTCGTGTAGGAAGTGCTGAAACACAAATTTATGAGCTGTTCAGCTTCTTGCTTTGGCCAGGTAACTATACAGCTTTGCGACGTGAGAATCATTTTTAAAGGGATCCGGGCCCATCAAAGAGAAAGCACTCCTGAGGATTTGCTTTTCCATCTGGCAACTTCATCTTCAACAAGTTTAGCGCAACAGGCTTTTCTCCTAGGGGAAAAAAAAAAAAAGCCCTGTTGTGAGCGAGGTAAATAGTACAAGGCGGCAGCAGCAGCAGCAGTTTGGTTTACCTGGAAGAGGGCCACCTGAGAGACAGAACTACATGGTAATTTGATTTCATCACATGCTGTTAATAAAGGCCTTATGCTCCTCTCTGCTGCTATGATTTCATTTGGACGCATAATGCTGAACATTAATATCAATACATACACTATTGATTTTTTCCTCCCTGCTTGCTTTGAAAGAGAGGGAGTTTTAGAGCACAGAAAGGAGGATTCAATTGCACTGAATTTAATTTGGTGGTTTCATGTCAGCATAGATATCCTGAAATTCAGACTTGTCTGAAGCCCTGTTCAATATCCTTGCTTGACCCCATCCTCTGGTTTCTTCTCTTCAGAGAGCCGCATTACTGTGAAGGAACGAGAGAGAGAAGCTCTGATCTCTCTCCTTCCTCCGTCTTTTACAAATTCTCAGCTACCCTTACCCACAGAACCACAGAGGGTCTCAGAAGGGTCAGTGTTGCAGTATAGCCATAGAGAGGAAAGGCCAAGCATGTGGGTGTTTGAGAGAAATGCAACACCCAGGGTTTCCTTTGGGTTTAACAATGAGCATGTTGTGCAAATGTCAGAGGTGGTTTGTGTGATTGTTTTGGTAATAAAATTTCCTCCTTTGCTGGAAGATCAGAGTTCACTTGCCCGAGGGGGTTTTATAGGGGATTTCGAAAAGAATTAGGTGGTGGTTGGTGGGCTGAGCAGTGCGCTCAGAAATAAAAAGTAATTGCAATTGATGTTGAGTATAATGCTGACACCTCATTCATCAGAGTGCAAACTGAATCCCGATGTATTCCTGCGAATGCGTATTCTGTTAATTGTCCACAATTATAATTAATGGAGGCACTCAACAAAGAATATTAAAGAACAGATGTTTACTCAACCTAAGTCAATAGTCACAGAAACCTTCAATTATACCCCCCCTCCCTCCCCCCTCCACCAACCCAACCCGACCCCCACTGGGAACAAAGATGCCCCATTACTCTGGGCCAATTGACAGTAGATTGAATTGATTACCATATTATAAGGAAGCTTGGTTATTATTGCCATAACTCACTGCCGATTAGCAATCTTTTGCAAAGCAGAAAGAGACAGAGTAAACATGATCAAGACCTAATCACATGACCAGCCCATATTCATCTTGTATACTTGATTAAGTCAAATGTACAGAGAAATCCAGGCAGAGAAGAGAGTGGGTATCAATTTCACGATATGAAAATAATTTCCATAGACACCTCTGGGTAGTGAGAGGCTGCTGCGCAACAACCTGATTGGATACCATTAATCATCACAAAGCAGTCTATTGTTGCAGCGGAGCATGACTTCAACATTTATGCACAAACAAACCCCACAGCCAAGTATTTATCAAGTGGTGACTTCATGGGTGCTTTCAAAATAGCATTTCCCTTTTGCACAGTGAAAAAAAATTAAAATCATAAAAGAGGCACATTGTTATAATTCCCATCAACACCTGACGAGGAGATTTTCATGTTTACAGATTTAGCAGCGGCACGAGTTCAGACAGCGAACATATGGAGAACGCGCCTTGATTTGTGCTCTGAATCGCTCGAATTGAGATGTTCCCCCCCTTTGTGCTTTGCCTGCATGATGAGGGCTAGCATGTGAGCTTCCATCTTGTCAAGTGTGTGTTGGATGCACTCTTCTGACAGCTCTCTCGCTTTACTTTGCACCCGTGCCTCCCTCCATAGCCCTCCATTTCACACCACAGAGGTCAGGGATTCTGTGTGTGTACGTGTGTGCGCGCGTGTGTGGAGTACTGTGAAAGGAGGAGAGAAAAAAAACTCTGAAGCGTGTATGGGGAGAAGCTGTCTACCTTCTCAGCTCCTGATGTTTGTCAGGCTTGTGGTGTTAAGGAAGTCCGACAGTATGTCCCCTACCTCACCTTGCTGCAAAACAGTGTGTGAGGGTTGCACATGCTTTATGTAACCAGTTTGTTTTTTTCCTCCGTGTATTTCTGCGTGGATGTACGGGATGTGTGTGTGCACCTGCTCTATCTCACACACTGTTTTCCTCAACTCTGCAATATTTATCTTCTGTATGTGGCGAAGGTTAGCTTGAGGATGACTTGAGGATTAATGCAATCCTCAAACAGAATATAATATGTCAGATTTTCAACATTTCTCTTCCCCCTGGTGACCAAATGGGGTGGTTGTTATAAAGGGGAGTGATGGAGAGGAGTGGAGTCATGCTGCTGCAGTTTTTGAGGTTGCTGTTCTGTATTTTTCTGCACATAATGTAAAAAAAAATAAATAAATAAAAAAAAAAAAAAAATGTAATGTAATAAAACAGTAGGGAAAATATTAACAGCTTCAATTGTTTTTACATATTTGAGGAAATTTAAATTACTTTAGAAAATGGTTTTCACCCAGTGGGTTATAACTTATACATAAATATGTCAAAGTCAATGATTCACTAATATCATAACTACCACCAACACCTAAGGTACATATCCTTATCCTTTTCAGAGCTGAAATAATTGTGTGGTAAATCAATAGTGATAAACCGCTAACAATTAAGCCTTGTTCTCTTTTTTCCCCCCACATGTTCTAGACTCTCAAATGTTTTAGAATTTCAGCTTGGTCAAATGATTTGGTTTGGGTGAAAAAATGCTAACTGATTTTTCATCATTTTCCTAATGTTTTATAGACCAGAAAATTAATTAGTTTGTCTACAAAGTGCTTAGCAGATCACTCAGCACTGAAAGTAATATTTAGGGGTGGTCCAAGTTCTTTGTTACTGGTAGAACACACAGTTTGGTTTTATTTGAAATCTGAAGCAAAATAAAGGAATTCTTTTGTTTCATCACCTGTTTAACATTTATGAAAAACAATGCAGAGCATTAGATCAGTTAAGTCACAAAACTGAGCTCAGCCTACAACCCCGGTAGATTAAATACATGAGCTTTAGCCCTACAACGTTGCTTTGGCCCACCCATAGTCCCTGCTTCATTTGGAATCCATTTTTCCCACCTCCACCCCAGTTCCTGCTTTTCATGCTGTGTCTGATTTAATCAGTGTCATGTCTGTTGCCACTGATGCTGGTTTTGTTCTGTATTGGAGGTCTTGCTGCTGCTCTCCCTGCCTCAGGCTTTCCAGATATCCTCACAGAACCCAGAGCAGAACTATACTGCCAAATGTAAATTATTGCAGATAGAAATAATACCCTTCTCTTAACTGTAGTCCTGACTACAACACTAGTTTGCACGTACAACTTCATTTCATTGGCCGGGGTCTGATCACCTGCTAGAGGTTATAGCGCATGCATCTTTTTATTTGCCATTTTATTGCTGTTTAGATCAAAACAAACAAATTACGTTAAAGCAGTGAAACCTTTGCAGTCTCTCTCCCTACCAGCCACAGTCTACATGTTTGAGCCCCATCCCTGCTTGTCCCAATGCAGGCTGCTGCTTGACAGGCAGCAAACTTGGTTTGACAGGTGGCCAGGCAGTGTCACAGGCTCACTGCAGAGAACACTGCCTGTCTCCATTCATTTCCTCCTTTCTGCTCCCCTGACCTGAACCCCACTGCTCCATACCTCAGCTTACCCCACCCACCTTCCTGCTGGGTGAACATAATGCCAGAAATAGAGGTTTCCTTTTTGCAGATGAGCTTTTTACACTAATGCTTCTCTGTCTGCTCTTGGGTTTTGTTATAATATATGTGTTTGTGCTAAAGGTAAAATTGAATTATGGAATAGCAAACAGTGGAAGGAAGACTCTCAAGGTGCAAAGATAAAAGCTATATTCCTGTGTTCAAAAAGACAATGAAAATGTGCCCTCAGTGCCTCTTGTGGAGTTTTCGTGAGAAATATTTGAGATTATTTGCTTGTTTGTCAAGATGGTTTACTGTGTGCAATGAAATACTCACACTCATCAAAAATGCAAATCTGAATTCTATGATTGTAAATAGTAAAACAAAAAAAAAAGAGAACAGACTTGTGATACACTATATTGCCAAAAGTATTCAATCATCCATCCAAATGATTGAATCCAGGTGTTCTAATCACTTCCATGGCCACAGGTGTATAACACCAAGCACCTAGGCATGCAGACTGCTTCTACAAACATTTGTGAAAGAATGGGTCGAACTCAGGAGCTCAGTGAATTCCAGCGTGGTACCGTGATAGGATGCAACCTGTGCAACAAATCCAGTCATGAAATTTTCTCACTACTAGATATAATCACAGTCAACTAAATCCACAAAATAAATCCACAGTCAACTGTTAGTGGTATTATAACAAAGTGGAAGCAATTGGGAATGACAGCAACTCAGCCACAAAGTGGTAGGCCATGTAAAAATCACAGGTCGGGCTCAGCTGATGCTAAGGTGCATGGTGTGCAGAGGTCACCAACTTTCTGCAGAGTCAATTGCTACAGACCACCAAACTTCATGTGGCCTTCAGATTAGCTCATGAACATTGTGTAAGGAGCTTCATGGAATGGGTTTCCATGGCCCACAGCCAACTGTTAGTGGTATTATAACAAAGTGGAAGTGATTGGGAACGACAGCAACTCAACCATGAAGCGGTAAGCCATCTAAAATCACAGAGCCGAGTCAGTAGATGCCGAGGTGCATAGTGCGCAGAGGTTGCCGACTTTCTGCAGAGTCAGTCCCTACAGACCTCCAAACTTCATGTGGCCTTCAGATTATCTCAAGAACATTGTGTAGCCAGCTTCATGGAATGGGTTTCCATGGCTGAGCAGCTGTATCCAAGCCACCAAGTGCAATGCAAAGCGTCGGATGCAGTGGCCGTCACCGGACTCTAGAGCAGTGGAGACCTGTTCTCTGGCGTGATGAATCATGCTTCTCCGTCTGGCAATTCAATGGACAAGTCTGGGTTTGGCGATTGCCAAGAGAACAGTACTTGTCTGACTGCACTGTGCCAAGTGTTAAAGTTTGGTGGAGGGGGGATTATGGTGTGGGGTTGTTTTTCAGGAGTTGGGCTCAGCTCCAGTGAAAGGAACTCTTAATGCTTCAGCATACCAAGACATTTTGGACAATTTCATACTCCCAACTTTGTGGGAACAGTTTGGGGATGGCCCCTTCCTGTTCCAACATGGCTGCACACCAATGCACCAAGCAGGTCCATAAAGACGTGGATGAGGAAGTTTGGTGTGGAAGAACTTGACTGGCCTGCACAGAGTCCTGACCTCAAACTGATAGAACACCTTTGGGATGAATTTTCATCCATTATCAGTGTCTGACCTCACAAATGTGCTCCTAGAAGAATCATCAAAATTTCCCATAAACACTCCTAAACCTTGTGGAAAGCCATCCTAAAAGAGTTGAAGCTGTTATAGCTGCAAAGGGTGGGCCGACATCATATTAAACCCTATGGAGTAAGAATGGGATGTCACTCAAATTCATACAGTATGCATGTGAAGGCAGACGAGTGAATAGTTTTGGCAGTACAGTGTATATTATAGCCCAGATCCCATGAGTTCTGCAAGTTCCATTTTCATGCTGTGATCTCTCCCAGCAGGAAAGGTTCTCTATATGCAGACGCTGTGGTTTATCTAAAAGGAAACTGTTAGTCAAATCAAAGCACACACGCCCTGAGTTCATCCACTTCACTGTATCTCAGCATTCATCCATTCAGAGCTGCCTTTTCACTCTGATACGTTCCTCTGCATCTCTTTTGTCTTTTGCTGCAGAACGAGACACTTTCCTTGGCTTCAGCCATAATTGATTTTTATGTAAATTGAGATCGGTCAGGAGATCAGCAGATTACCTCCGCATGCTTTTCCTCATTTCCTCACAAACACAAATAAAGGTGTAAAAATGCACTTACATGCATGCCAACAGACACTCTGTCTCTCTTCTACCTACACACACACACACACACACACACACACACACACACACACACACACACACACACACATTTCCCCGAGCACGATTAGACCGTTGCCATGGAAGTCTTCCTAATGAGGACTGAGATGACAGTTGAAATTCAGACATTATAATGCATCACAGTGGAGGTCCCAGGAAATTGTTCCATCTCGAGAGGGAAAAAATCTGGTTGGCTCCTTTGTGTCCGACAGAGACTGTTAAATGGCCTTAAATCAGCCTTAATTTGATGTTTGATCTTCCTCACCCCTAAAGCATAATGGCCTTGAATATGTGATCCTGTCCATTCAGGGCAGGATGAAAGCATCTTGATGGCTCAGTCTGCACAAAGGTGTGCGGTTAGCAGGAACATTCACCATTCACATGGCAATGAACATGATGGATGTGATGCTGCAGTGGGCTCCTCAGAGGAAAAGAGATGTGTTCTGCCCCCCCGACACACACACACACACACACACACACACACACACACACACACACACACACACACACACACAAACACACACACACACACACAAACACACACACACTCACCCAAAAGCACTTTTCAGATATATATGTTTTGAAAGCACCTTTTCACAATATTTCTATATTCCAGAAATATAAAATTATGGCCTTTAATGTTCAGCTCAACCTTTCCTCCCACACCATGTCCAGCTCAGTGCCATTATTTCATTGCATTCTGCAAAACAGGAAATGTCAGCAGGAAGACACGAAGAATTTTATAATGCTGTGGAGTTATTTCTGATTGCATTCCTACATTGGGACTCAAGGGAAGGAAGGGTCACCCTGCTAATGGAAGAACTCATCAGTATGTGCTGGGGTAATTAGCCGAATTAGCCAATCCTCTCATCTCTGAGGTGACCCTGGTGTTTGGGTGAGCATTTGATGTGCAGAGAATCTCCGCAGTAATTACTGACATCCAGCGGGGCTGTACCTGTTGGCCTTGTTGGCTTTGTTTATTCCATAATGTCTGCAGCAAATGAGTTTGAACGCTTTTTAGATCAAGGTAGATGTCGTGACATTCTGATGCATTAAACAGCATTAATGCTTTGACAGATAAATTAATGGCATCTTTTTTTTTGTCAGCCCTCGATCCTGAATTGCTAATAAACTTAAAAAAAAAAAAAAAGACAGAAAACATAGTCATGCATATAGTCACAGACAAAAACACAGAATGATCCCTTTTGAAACTTCTTGTTAATGCAGTTTTGCACTTCCCAGTATTTGTATGCATGACACTTGAATGAAAATGAAACTTGTTGGTTTTCTCACTTCTTTTCCTGAAAACGGTTACAAAAAATGATGCTTTTTCTCCTTCACAGCACTACCTTTATTATGAGTCGTGCTGAGTCCATTAAAGGGCATTTTAAAAAAATTAAGCTTTTCTCCATTACTTTGTTCTAATTCAACCTCTTCCATCCACTGTTGCTTACACATATCTCACTGCCTCCTTTTTCTGAGTCACGCCAAGAGGATATTTAACCTTGGCGAGGCTCGGGGAGCAGATGGTGGGCCCTTATGTGTGTCCGGCATCATCCTCAGCTAATGAAGTGATGTCTCTATAAACACCTGACAGTGGGTCAAACCAGCTTGGATATGAAGACAGCCAGTTGACTAAGCAGGGAAACACTCCCAGTTCCTTATTGTATCCGCATTATGTTGCCAACACATAAGCCAATCTTCCCAAATCAGGACAGCTCTGCCTACTGCTGCACCTGCAACCTCACATACTGTAAACAAGCAGAGTGTGGGCTGTACATTCACAATTTTAGAGACATTTAACAAATAACTAAACATATGCTTAAATGAAAATAATAATAATAAACACTCTTTTGTCTGAGTGGATAACATTGTTTTGATTTTGGCTCAAAATTAGATGTGAGAACATGTTGTTCATCACATACACCTTGTTGAATCAGGGAGGGTGTGTGTGTGCGTGTATGTGTGAAAATGTTGGATGAAAATGTGCTTTTTTTTTCTCTTTTTCTTTTTTTAAAAAATATCTCTGAGCCCCTTTACCTGATTTGGACAGTTTTAAAGAATGTTATGTGCCTCATATATGAGAAGTTTTAACAAAATATGAGCCCCCTACATACCTGCAAAATTGTGGTTTCTACACACTTTCAAATCTGCTGTCTGAGATCACACATTCAAATATTTTGGGGATTTCAAGGATCCATCATTCTACTCATCTATGAGCTGCACTCCATAGATTCATAATATCACATATTTACCCCCAACCTTAAAAACACCCCTTCTTCCTTCATCCCTAAAGCTAGTGACAGTGGGGACCTGAAATTTTTGTTAATTCCACTAATAAACTGAGATGAATGACCATCTAGAGAAATTTAGTGTGCCTTTGTCTGCAGCGTGGTGAGTGTTTGTTTGTTTACTTGCACAATTGCCATGTAGCCGATCTTTTCAACAAAGACTGACTTAGGTTCTCGAGCTCCCCGCTCAACTGGTACACCACAGAAACACCTTTTGTTTTTGCTTTCATGTGGAGCATGTGGCTGACTTTGGATAACATCTAATCTTTAGAAAAATGATCCTATTTTCCATCTTCCCTGTTTAAGTTTGACTGCAGAGCCAGCTACATCTTCCTGTCCTGCTTTAAAGCAGGCACTCTGTATTGAACAAGGTAATTTGAGGAGGGATATTCCCTCTGAGGTACATTTTTTCATTCATAAAATATACTTATGCCGCGTTTCAACTTTGAGGTTTCCACCCAGACTGCTGTTTTGGTTATGCTGCTTTGCACATGCTACTTGGTACAGTACACCACTTTAACTGGTGTTATTTAATCTTGTACTGCAAGCTATTTATTTATTTTGTAGCTAACTGTTTCATCTCTTGAGGTTGACCTTGAGCATTACATTTTGAGAGCATCGTAAAGAACCTGAACCAACTGTCCTGTTAGTTTCTTTTTAGGCAGTCAGAAGGCTTGTGGAAAGTAATTATGGTGTACCAACAGCTCCTTGCATGCAATGCAGTGGCCCTGAATTGTGTCGTTCACTTGAAACAGCTTGCAGATTTGCCCCTTTTGGGTTGCAGTATAGTGTGTTGTATGAGTTGTGTGTATACACGGTGGTTTGATTCTCCACTCTGCCTGTTTAAATTGTAACTATGGAACATTACATTGTAATGTAGTTAGCTTAATGATAAAATAAAAAAAAAAATAAGTGACCTTTCTTTACATTTATAATTATGTTTTGGCTTTTTATGGGTTGAAATCATTGTTTATTTCATACGGAAGAATCTATTTTATTAGAAGTACATATTATGAAAAAAAAATTATTATGATAATATGAATTAATATGATAAAAATTAAACTTGTATTTCATAATTAGTAAAATCTGATATTTTATTTAAATGCTAATTTGCCTTAAATTGCTCTGATATACTGTTTATTCAGCTTTATTCTCTTCAGTTGTGTTTCGTAGTTTAGAATCTTCATCTTTTTATTTCTCTGTTTAGTGTTTTCTTCTGGTCATTCTGAGTTTGATATTCTAGATTTTTTTTCTCTTCTTGCTTTTTTTCCTGTCTTGGATTTGCTTCCGTTATAAATTGTAATCGTGGTTAATCCCTTAAGTTTGTTTTCCTGCCTTCCCGTACACTGTGTCAAGTCCACGTTTCTGTGTTCCAAGTTTTGTTACTTCATGATTTATTGTGTTAGTCTTGCGTCTCGTGTGCGTTGTGTTTAGTTTTGCCTGCTTTGTCTTGTTTTCCCTGATTGGTTTCAGGTGTGTACCCTTGTGTTTCGCATTTCCCTAATCACCCCAGTGTGTGTTTAAGCCCTGAGTTTCCCCTCTGTTCTCTGTCATGTTGTCCTTCATTGCTGTGTGTCTCCTTACCCTGTGTGCTCCTCCTCTGTTCTCAAGTTCCTGAGTTTTTTGGGCTTTGTTATTCCTGTGGACTATCAGTATTAAAGCTGAATTTGGAGTTAATTCCTTGTCTCCTGAGTCCTACATTTGGGTCTGACTTTGCCTCTCACACAGCTGAACCTTGACTGTATAAGTTTCACTGGTGCAGAATTAATCAGGTTTTCTTTATAACCTGGGCTGCATCAGTCTGCTCCACTACCTATGAAACAGATCTTTCTTTGCTATCCTGTTTTTAGAGGAAATGGGTAACTGTGACCGCAATGCCACTTGTGATTAACATATCAAACTCCTTGATGCGGGCCATTTTTCTTTGAGAAACTTATATTTTTTTAACTGGACAAAGATGCGTTTAGCTACAGAAAAGGGATGTGTGACTATCTGGACACAGGATCTCTGCTGTCTCATTTTATCTGGCACCAGGAATTTGGCACTGGATCCGCTGAGTTGTATCCCAACAGAAATGCGCCAAAAATGGTTGGGGTCAAAACCCAAGAAGGGCAACATAGTCATACATTATTAGTTTTCAGATGGTTACTTTCAGTAGTTATCCAAATGCTTTTACAAACCAGGAAGTATTTATCATCTTATTGCTCTGGGGAAAGCATTTGACAGTCAAATGGACTCGTGGCATCCGTTTCATGGACAGTGACTAGGCCATTACAGTGTGTGTGTGTGTATATATATATATATATATATATATATATATATATATATATATATATATATATATATATATATTATTTACTTACAGGCATAATCTTTTCTTGTCTCATGTGTTGTGAGAATTTATTTGTACCAGCATCTAGAAAGGCACACTGCCTAGTCCCTCTGCCCTTTCTCTATAAGCTGTATAAGCCTGTGGTACTGTTCGTCCAAAGAGTAATTGCTGATTAGTTTGGTAAGATAAGATGGGGGAAAATGAAGGTTGTGAGACTGATCCACTTTTGGCTTTCTTTTGATCCAACCGAAAAAAAAAAAAAAACAATAATAAAAATTCTTGTAACTTGCTCCCTCTTGCAAGGACTGCTTGAAGACTGATGTCCAATCAACATTTGAGAAGGACTTAGAGGTAATGCACCAGGCTTCAGCACAACTTTCATTTTGGAACCTTTTTTCAGCTAGGATACAAATTCTTGAATTGCTGCTCCAGCTAAAGTCCTTGAAAATCAGAATGTTTGTTGGTAAGGGCTTCAAAGTGGGACCTTTGTAGATCGGCTTGTTCTGCCCAATTCTGCAGATGCCTAATTGGACTGGGATGTGGAGAGTTTGGAGACTAGGTCAACACTTGGCTCTGTTCCTTCTGGTGACGTCTGGTGCAGTATTTGCAGAGTGTCTGGGTATATGGTCCTGCTAGGGGATTCTGTTTCTGTTGGGGTGTGAAGACCTGAGGCCAGATTCGGGGCTTTGTGAGGTAACTTCACGTTCAACCCTGGGCTTTCAGTGGACTGGAGGTGTTTCACTTTTTACCAGGTTACATCACCATGAAAACCTAATCTAGACAGCATATACAAAACCACCACCTACTTACCAATTAGTTGTCTGGAAAATAGCGTCATCATTCCATAAAATTCCCTTGGGCCTTGGTGTGTGAATAGTAAGAGGGACTATTTTTCCTGATAAGCTTCTTAGACTTTTAGAAACAATATTATTTACAGTTTTTCTGTTAACTATAAACAATTTTAGAACACTGTTCTAGAAACTAATTAAACCAATGCTATTTTCAATGTCATAAAATGTGGAGTTAGAACCCAAATGCAGGACAAAACAGAGTTCAAAACAAAAGCAAGCTATTTATTTAGCTAATTGACAAATCGGAGTCCACAAAGCAAAGGAACCTAAATCCAGAAAAGGGAAGTGAAGACAGAGGCTATAAATACACAAAAGGTAATGAGGGAAGTGGAAACAGGAGAGAAACAGCTGAAATAAATCAAGATAAGGAAATGGGGGGAAGCAAAACTAGACATGAGAAACAGAAGACAACTACAGTGGTTGGACAATGAAACTGAAACACCTGTCATTTTAGTGTGGGAGGTTTCATGGCTAAATTTGACCAGCCTGGTGGCCAATCTTCATTGATTGCACATTGCACCAGTAAGAGCAGAGTGTGAAGGTCCAATTAGCAGGGTAAGAGCACAGTTTTGCTCAAAATATTGCAATGCACACAACATTATGGGTGACATACCAGAGTTCAAAAGAGGACAAATTGTTGGTGCACATCTTGCTGGCGCATCTGTGACCAAGACAGCAAGTCTTTGTGATGTATCAAGAGCCACGGTATCCAGGGTAATGTCAGCATACCATCAAGAAGGACGAACCACATCCAACAGGATTAACTGTGGAAGCAAGAGGAAGCTGTCTGAAAGGGATGTTCGGGTGCTAACCCGGATTGTATCCAAAAAACATAAAACCACGGCTGCCCAAATCATGGCAGAATTAAATGTGCACCTCAACTCTCCTGTTTCCACCAAAACTGTCCGTCGGGAGCTCCACAGGGTCAATATACACGGCCGGGCTGCTATAGCCAAACCTTTGGTCACTCATGCCAATACCAAACGTCGGTTTCAATGGTGCAAGGAGCGCAAATCTTGGGCTGTGGACGATGTGAAACATGTATTGTTCTCTGATGAGTCCACCTTTACTGTTTTCCCCACATCCGGGAGAGTTACGGTGTGCAGAAGCCCCAAAGAAGCGTACCACCCAGACTGTTGCATGCCCAGAGTGAAGCATGGGGGTGGATCAGTGATGGTTTGGGCTGCCATATCATGGCATTCCCTTGGCCCAATACTTGTGCTAGATGGGCGCGTCACTGCCAAGGACTACCGAACCATTCTGGAGGACCATGTGCATCCAATGGTTCAAACATTGTATCCTGAAGGCGGTGCCGTGTATCAGGATGACAATGCACCAATACACACAGCAAGACTGGTGAAAGATTGGTTTGATGAACATGAAAGTGAAGTTGAACATCTCCCATGGCCTGCACAGTCACCAGATCTAAATATTATTGAGCCACTTTGGGGTGTTTTGGAGGAGTGAGTCAGAAAACGTTTTCCTCCACCAGCATCATGTCGTGACCTGGCCACTATCCTGCAAGAAGAATGGCTTAAAATCCTTCTGACCACTGTACAGGACTTGTATATGTCATTCCCAAGACGAATTGATGCTGTATTGGCCACAAAAGGAGGCCCTACACCATACTAATAAATTATTGTGGTCTAAATCCAGGTGTTTCAGTTTCAATGTCCAACCCCTGTAAGTAAAACAGAAAGCCAATCAAAACCAGAACTGACGCACTGTGCACTGGTCAAATTTACAGAAGGAAACCACAAAGTGATAAATGAAGGATACCAGTAAATTCAATAAATGCAAATTAAAGCAAATAGATGAAAGTCAAACTTAAAACTTTTAAACTCAAAAAGAAAGAAGAACCAAAATTAATACCAAACCCAAAGAATGATAAACTCTTTAATATTCAAAACCTTGGCTCTTGACCCAAGGGTCATGGCATGCACTTGCTGAACTTACATTAATATTTGCAAGCAGACTAAGCCTCGGTTTGAATTCAGTTTTTTTTTGTGTCTTTTTTTTTTGGTTATTTACTTGCTCTCAGTCCGCTGCACTACTGAAAGTGTAGCTGAAAGAATACAGATGAAAGTGTCTCATGCACATCAAGCAAAAATATTCATTTAGCAGAATATGCACTTGCAATTGTCTTAATGTCTTAATGATAGAGTTGTGTTACTTATAAGTCTATCAGTGCACACAGCTGGCATTTATAGACCGCTTTTCCAGTTTTGTGGACCAAAAGGCTTGAAGCTCTCACACATTTATGTAGCTTTTTATTTTTATACTTTTAATTAATACCTCACACACAGTATTGCTTTCAGCCTGTCTTTAGCTTCTTTTCATATTTTGATCATCATAAAATGTGCCAGTAGACCTGTCCGTTTTTGCGGCTGGTCCCACGTGGTTAGATTGAATGACCCTTAATTGATTTTTCTAGTTGAGACCCCCCTTTGATGTGACTGCTTAGCACGGCTGCTCATGTTAGGGTAAATGAAGCCAGATAAGTGGAAGATATCCTGTTGATTGGTAGCACAGATCCCCAGACACAAGGTTTCTTTTGCAGAAACTTGTAGTGTAACAACATCATAACTGACTACACTGTCAGTGGTTTTAGTGCCGTGGTCAGTTTATATAAAACATTATGCAGACTTAAAAAAAGGCACTACTTGTGAACATACCTTTAAATATAGGTGAACAGAGATGGAAAATATATTTCTAGCAAGAGGAAATGAAAGGATAGGTTTATTAACACCTGTACTGAAAAACTGGATCAGCAGGCGTTTGTCAAGATTCCAGTATGACATATGGTATCACAGAATGCAATACTGATGCTGGGACCAAAAATAAACATGCAACGTGCCAGAATTAACGACTGAAGAAGTACAATTAAGTCAGGATTGCTGCAGAAGCTCTTGAAAGCGTACCCGAATAAGCTATGCAAGTTAGATCAATACCATATTTCAACTATTCTGCTGAGTTTTAGAGAAGAATTCTATCAAGGTTTAAAAAGGTTTAAAAATTTATCTCTGGTAATTATCACCAAAATGAAAGGACACAACTAAACCAGAAACCCAACAAAGACCTCGTCTCATAGCTGTTTGCATTTACAGTATAAGTAGAGGCACATTTCATTTGAAATTTGATGGTACAGTGGAAGAGGTTGTGTAAAAATGAATTATTAATACATTTAAAATCTATTTGCTTACTTTGTAAAATGCAAATGTGCTACACTGACTGTAAAAAAGTGAAAATCACCTGCTATTTGTCATAAAGTAATCACAACACTGTGAGATCTGGAACCTACTGATAAAATATGGAATACTGCTCTTTCCTGTATTTATGGTTGCTCAATAAACAGCAGATGTGGGTTAATTCAGTTCGAAGTGATTCACTGCCATCATTATTCTAAGGTCACGTTGCATAAAAATATAGCCTCCTGTGTCTCCAGTCTGTTATAAAAGTAAATCAAATGATGGTACTTTGTTGCATTTATTTTGGAACTGTCCTCCATTCTGGTCAAGATTTATTTTCTTTTTTTCCTGTGGTTTACCACCATACACTCTCCTGACAGAGACTTGGCTCCCCTTGAATGCTCAGAGGACTCTTTAATTCTCCTTTCACATGTTCAAACAGCTCTACCAATGGTCACAGTACTGGGAAAAACTAAAGCAAAAAAAAAAAAAAAAAACACACACACACAAAAAACCCCAACTTTTTCTCACAGACTGGAAGACACCAGCGCCGCCCTGTTTCAGAAATTAGTTATATAGTTAGGCCCAAAGGTATTTGGGCAAGGACACAGTTTTTGTAATTTTGCCTCTGGATTTTAAATCAAGGTGTTTAACAAAAGTATTGTATTACCTGTTTAGCACTTCCTGCCATTTTTATACATAGTCCCCCACTTTCAGAGGGTTTTTAGTGTTCCTCCTCCCAGCTATGTATGTGTGTGTGTGTGTGTGTGTGTGTGTGTGTGTGTGTGTGTGTGTGTGTGTGTGTGTGTGTGTGTGTGGGCTGTCTGGGGTTCAGTCCTGGCACATCACTCTTCAAATCAGGGACCACTCAGACTCACAACATCACTCTTAAATGTTTACATTTTTACAATTCTCTCTCTTAAGCATTCAAACGATGCCTAAAATAGATTTTCAGTCATACTAATAGGTCCAGTAACTCTAGAATAATTGCATTCATAAAGTAGAATGTGTAAAATATAGCAATGTTTTTGAATGTGTTTCACAGGTTTTCCCCTTCATACAGTCATTGTTTTCCCCCAAAGCCACCTTGCAGATCAAGCCTGTCTTTTGTCAGTCAGACAGCCAGATGGCATGGGTAGACGGATAACAAGACAGGGAGACAAATGGGTCTGAGACTGTCACAGAGACCTTATTTTGTTATAGAACTGAATATAAATTGGTCTGACACACTTTAACTTTTGCTGATTTTAACTTGATCTTTTAAGCTTGTGAGACTTCAAAACTGTTTATGGGAACAAGATGTAGCTATGGCGATGTCACCCATTGTTTATGGATTACCATATTTAGAAGACATTTGGTGTTTTGGCCATAGGCATCACCTTTTTCTTTTTTGGAGCCAGAAGTTACCATATTTGGAAGACAGGGTGGAGTTTCAGAGAAACACTTACCTTTCCTTGATGTTGTCATGGTCCTGTGTTTGGTGTGTTTGGTGTTCTTTCTTGCATTTGTGTCATGTCTAGTCACTTCCTGTTTTGTTTTGTCAGTCTGTTTATGTTCAGTTTTACTTCCCTTGTCTTGTTAGTTTGATTCAGTTCACCTGTTCTCCCCAGTTGTGTCCTGTTTCCTTAATCACCCTGTGTGTATTTAAGCCCTCAGTTGTCCTTAGTTCATTATTGCTTCATCCCTCATAGTAGTGAATAAAACCTGTGCTTGGAGTCCACGGCTGACTCTGAGTTCTGCAGTTTTTGGGTCCTCAGCCTGCTTGCTTCATTCCCGGTTCATGGCAGATATAATTATTGTCAAAAGGATTACTGGTGACTGATCAGAAGGTGTGCACTTAGCTAATAACACAATGACCTGTGGAAAATTAATTATGTATTATGAGAGAGGCCAAAGCTTTTTGAACGGGAGTCTACTGAAGCAGAGATTTAGTGGTTTTGTACTTTAAGGCACTGTAGCATGGGCTAACTTTTCAGAGTCAGTGAGTATGTCTGTCACAGTATAAAGTCTTTAATTAGGCAAGGTCCTACATTAGACTGGTTTCTAAGCTCAAGTTCAAATCTTTAGCTAGATTGCCTGATTTAAGACCGACTCAAACTGGACCAAAGTTAAGTAATGCAAACTATTTCTTATCTGTAAGAATATAATGTAAATGTGTGTCCATAGTGATATTTTATACTGTCAATGAATGCCTTTTATTTAAATAATTAAAATGCTATAAGTATCCATCCTAATATTTTTGGCTGGCTCCAGCATTTCCATAGGCTGTGTGATATTCATGCACAGTGAACCATAAAAAGGTTTTATTGTCATCAGCTGATTGTTTGCACACTGTCATATTCGGAACACACCATGTAATTTGTCATAATATAGCTCTCATATGCCTTCTCTTAACATCTATAGTAGTTTTCATTGAAATGCAGACCTTTCATTGTGCAGGGAAATATTTTGCCTGCCAGTGCTGCTGATGCATGCACACGTTGGGCTCTTGAAACCACAGCCTACTCAAAAAAGAAAAGAAGGCCTACAACTCATTAATTCAGGACTGCCCATCATGGATACTGTACTGCCAGAAACATTTGAAACTAATTAGTAGTTAGTTTTCAGTCTTTTTTAAAATTTAACCTCTTGAATAAGGGACCTTTTTGATTTGTGATGTTGCAGACTGTAATACCAGTCCGAGTTATTCCAATATGCAAGCTGCTGTAAGTGAAATAGTGCACGTATGGATGCAATGAAAAATGTGCTTAATATTTTGAATAACACTACACTGTTTTACTGAGTTTCCTGCAAATATGTGCAAGAGGTTATTATGTGACATACACAGGTTTTTTATATATATATATATATATATATATATATATATATATTAGGGGTGGGACTTTAACGCGTTAATTTCGATTAATTAATTACGGGGAAATTAACGCGTTAAAAATTTTAACGCATTTTAATTGCACTTTGCACCGTGGAACGTTTCTCAGTGCACGAGTTCCCGGCATACAGATTATATCGACGCACAATGTCCAAATTAGGGGCCGCATCCTGCGAAGGACCCGGCCCACGTCTTTCGCAGCCCACGAACA
This sequence comes from Archocentrus centrarchus, assembly GCF_007364275.1. Classification (NCBI taxonomy): domain Eukaryota; kingdom Metazoa; phylum Chordata; class Actinopteri; order Cichliformes; family Cichlidae; genus Archocentrus; species Archocentrus centrarchus. The sequence goes on from NC_044350.1 coordinate 8,378,230, forward strand.
CCACAAAGGCCGGAAGTGAGCAGCTAGCCTTCATATCAGCTGCCGTCACCTCTGCGTAGCTCATGTCGCCTAGCAACCGTGAGTGTGAAGCACAGCTGTGTAAAAGCAGCTGTTAAACGGAGAACGAACTTTTGCTCCTTTTTGTGGTTTAATTTTAAGTCTTTAATTCAAAATAAGCTGTTAAAACAAGCATAACACATTTCAACATCAAGGAATACAGCTGAGCTAATGATTAATTTCCAACTATAACAAGTGAGACATTAATGTTGAATAAAACTATCCAGTTATGATGCTTAACTTTAATTTCAGGTGTTTGTTTATCACAGGAGCACTTCCACCTTTCGTTGGTCTGTGTAGTAGACTGGTGGGAAAATAAACAAAATTTTGAAGTTTAAGCTTATGTATATTGATTCATTCATCAACTAAACTTAAATTAATGTTTCTCATGTCAAGTATTGAAATGCGATTAAAATGCGATTAATTTCGATTAATTAATTACAAAGCTTGTAATTAATTCGATTAATTTTTTAATCGAGTCCCACCCCTAATATATATATATATATGTATATATATATATATGTATGTATATATGTATGTATATATATATATATATATGTATGTATATATATATATATATATGTATGTATATATGTATGTATATATGTATGTATGTATCTCTGTATGTCTCTCTGTCTGTATGTCTCTATATCTCTATCTCTCTCTCTCTCTCTATCTATATATATACTCTCTGTCTCTATTATATATATATATATATATATATATGTGTGTGTGTGTAAGTATGCTTTAAAATGACAACTCCTGCTAGGTGCTGTTCTAATCAAACAGATCATCACGTGTCTCAGATGTTTGACTGCTGTGCTTCAGAGTGAGATTGTAAACAAAACTATAAATTCTATTATTTATACATCTCTGATTTTAACAGGAAAGATACTGTCTCATATCATCCCTGATGCCTGGCCAAAGACTCATTTTGCCTGTGGCTTAGTGTCAGAACAAATAACCTTTGGTCAGTCAGCTACAAGACAGTCTTCTCCGAAATGTTTATATTTATATAAATATATATATATATATATATATATAGACAGTATTAATTCATTATTTTACCTCCACAGTTTCATCAAAATATGAAAATATTTTGATGAAATGCACTTTTTGTGTATTAAGCAGAAAAAAAAGTCTGACTTGGAATTGAAGCTGCCATTCAAGAGATGCAACTGCTTTTCACCTTTAGCCTCTTTTCTCAAGAAAGATGGGTCTGACGTACGGCATCTTTTCTTTTATGCTCCCTTCAAGTTTGTCTTTTTGTGCACCAGGCTGCTTTTTTTTTTTTTTCTTTAAGTGTTTCTAGCCTGTCATCATCACTGGGCATCCCTCAGGAGCTTTACCTTTGTCCCCTTTAATTTCCTACTGGAAACAATGCTTGGGCACGGATAATTGGCTCAGCTGCTAACAACTGCCTTTGTCCCCACTGCAGAATTTACTGTACTAAGAACATCTTAATGACAGACTAAGCATGATTTTTTTTTTTCCCTTGTTTCTCACAGGATGGCCGTGCAGTTTAGGCTCACCGCTGGCACTTCCCTTCTGTGCTTCAGAGATGGTAAGAAAACTATTTGTCACTCAGCAGTAGACCGCAGACTGGGGTGTATAATTACCACTTACTGCACAATCAGCTGTCTTGTCACAATCGGTGCCAGAACTCTTCAGATTCACACTGGAACTGCTGAAGAGAGTTTTTGTTTTCTTAGACATTTCTAAGTTTTTGTCCATTTTTGGCAGTTGCTTTCTGTTTCCACATTTTCCTATTCTCACATTCATAATAGGTCTTTTTTGCTCTAATAGCAAAACGCATAATTTAGTGTTACAAATAATTTGTTTCCTTACTGACATGCATATTTTTTTTCTTGCATGTCTCTCTTTCTGCTCCGCCTGCCTCTTTCTCCTTCTTTTTCTCGCCCTACTTTGCTGCACCAGCACTTTGATAGGAGACGAGGTGCAGGAGTGGCAGTTTTAATGGGAGGTGGTGGTGATGGTGGTGGGGGCTTCAGGCCCAAAGGAGAACAGTCGATATTTCATATCTCCACCTGGAAGGAGATACAGAGGGCAGAGCAAATTCTAATAGGGTAAGATGTATGACACCCATATACAGATTTAAGGATCCTGTCAATGGAAGGTGCTGACAGTGCTTGACATAACGAATTCATTAATTTCAACATTTGCAAATGAAACACGGTTTCCACAATAATGGCAGCGCTGGCACAACAGAAACTTGAAAAACTGAAGTCAAAGATAGCAGTGACAGCCACATTAGCATAAATCAAATAGTCAAACTTTTACATCTTTGGTTGTACTTGTAAATGGCAATCCTCCCCACTCCCACCCTCAATCAGACCATAGGTGTGATTATGCGCTGGTGGTTTCAAAGGTGTGTTGTAATGAAAGCGGACGGCTGTGGATGAAAGGGGTGTTCCCTGCCTCGCTGCCAAGTCCCATTCTTCCACCTGAACTCAATCAGCCATTCAGCCCATGTAGATAGAGCTTTCTGTTGGCTCCTCATATTGGCTTCCATTGCCCAGAAAATAACTCTGCAATCACTTCACATTCCTTCCCGTATCCCTCTCAGGTTGACTACATCTGTTCTCATTCATCCCTTTGCCACTCATAAATGAACTACAGTCTTATCAGTATCGCAGGATAGCAGCTCTGAATGATGTCATGTGATCGATTTTAGTCTGAAGATCACGCCTGCTCATGAAGATGTTAATGTTGTGACCAGACTGCGCCGTGCAGACTTATTTCTATGGTAATGCAGTTATTCATATGCTATTTCTAATATTTGCTTATAGCAAATCAATAAACGAGAATGTTCCCACTGCATTCCCTACCACCTAAAGACTGTTGAAAATATATGCAGCAAACATGAATTCTGCAGCCTTTATAGATTTGACATTATAAAGGTTTTCAGGGAAACAGTGCTGTACTGTAAGCCTAACTCAGCTTTGTATACTCATTTTCTGTCAAAGTGAAAATAAATGTCACCTGACGCGTGCAAATGAGAATACGAGGACAGCGCTGTGAAGCAAACAATGCAACAATCTTCCCATGAAAATGATGTTGGATACACTCTTTGCGAGAGAATCACAACCAATTGTCTACACAGCAATGAAAGAGGAGTAGTCTATTGTACCTGTCTTTGGCCTTGGTTAAATGCTGCTGGTTGTGTTTGATCTCAGAAGCCTGCATTTGGCTCCTTTGCAAGGCCTTGCCACTTGGGTGCTGAACTGCTTCATTCCAGTCGCCTGTGTTTGTTTGTTTAACGCTAGGCTCTGCTTTCACACAGACATAATTAAATCAACCCTAATCCACTATTTATGCATTCTGCTCCTGAATTATTCACACAACAGTTTTATGTGTTATTGCATTTTTTTTTCTCAAAGACAGTTTGAACTCGCATGGCTGCTGTTATTGAATAGACCCTCCCTCAAGATTGCTTTTTTTATTAATTAAGCCCCCCACTCCCACTCCCACCCCACCCACCCCCCTGTATTCTGCAGTAATACATAGTGCAGTCATGTAAAAGCTGTGCTTGCATTTTTTTTTTTTTTGCCTAAACAAGTATGAATTCATTTAATGCAACTGTGCTGGTGTAATAAGAGTAATTAGAGGCTCTTGAGAGTACATCAGCTTTCAACAAACATTTTAAACATTGAAATATTAATATACACACACACACAGCAGTGATGCACCTTAGTTTTCCAGTGTGTAACACATTCAGCACATCAGGCCTGTTAATAAATCAGCAAGTCAATGTCTGCTCAGTCTGGAATTGAATCAGCTAATCTGCTGACTTGTCCCCAGGAGAGCAAAGGACAAAATAAATAAATAAATAAAGCTAATGGAAAGCTAAGTCATTGCGACACAAGAGCCATTTTGTTCTTTACATGGACTGTTTAATGCATGCTACCAAAGTCATGACTGGCCAATAGAAAATGGACTACAAATGGAAAACAGAACTCTCCTGGTACAAAAACCTACACATCACACACACACACACGTAGGGCCTTTTTTTGGGGGGGAGACAAGTACCACAGTGAGTGGGACCACTTCCTTGGTTCTGCTCACTGGGCTGTATGATGTCCCGTCCCTCCTTTTTAATTACATCATAGACATTATGGCTCACGACACGTCCAAGTACACACAGGGCCTTGGAGGGCCGGTGTATTACACAGTGGTTGATGGGTGGAGCTGCTGAGGTGGCCCCACTTGTCTCCTCCCTGCTGCCTGCTCCTCAATTTTATTTACATCGTAGACATTGAGGGTCTTGGGGAGGCGGTGAGGATGAGTGCTATTGGTCAGTGCTCATGTCTGTGTCCCGCCAATTTTAACAGCACTGCAGCTTTCATATAGTCATAATCATTCTTCCCACACCCCGGTTTCCTGCACCCTGCCTGGGGTGGGGTCTGGCTAGTGGCTTGGGACTGGGTCGGCTGCTTCCCCGGGTTGCCACTGGCTCTGTGCTGATACCCGCTCGTCCACACTTCGTGTCCATGTAAGGTCTGTGTGTGTGCATGAGCGTGCAGCTGGTATATATGTGTGTGCACGTGTACAGTTGGGCCTGGGCCTGTGGCTTACTGAGCCTTGGCCCCTATGGGACGTGTCACCTGGAAGTTATCTCTCCTTAGCAACGATCAGTGGGGAGGGGTATCTCCCCCGGGATGTGGGTGCCTGTGGATCCCGCGGTGTGTGGCCAGATGTCTTGGTGTGGCTGTTGGGCCACTCCCTTGCAGGTTGTGGCCTGGGGGTGGCCCGGGCCGCTCCGACATGGGGGGTGGCCTCTGCTGGGGATTGGGCGACCCTTGGGCGCTTGGGGCCTCGTTCTTGGCTCATGCTGAGGGGGGCTGGCTGGCCTGCTTTTGGGGGTGCTGCTCATTGCCTCTGGCTCTCTGGGGCCTCTTGCCTTTTGGCCATAGGAGCTCTGTCTAGGGTCTCCCTCCTTCCTCCTCTGGGGTGTGCTTTGGGTGTCATTGAGATGTATGGCCGCAGGTCTTCTGACCTCTGGGTGGGCTGTGGATGGCCTGGGTCTTTCCCTGCTTACCTCTAGATCCTGGGGCGTGGTTGCGGCTTCTCACGTTCATTATTGAGTACGTTTCATGACAGAGACACACGTACATTTAAAGATAACACAGCAAAATTGTGTGTGTGTGTGTGTGTGTGCGCGCGTATATATGTGTATATATATGTATATGCATACCAAGGTCTGTTCCCTTATTTGTTCTGCCCCCCCCCCCCCCCCCCCCCCCCCCCCTTCTTCTACTTCTCACTCTTTCCTTCCTGTTTGTCATATTTTGTGGACAATAAACAAAATGAGTGAATAAAAGAAAGGACAAACATTAACAAGAGTAGCATATAGAGAACTTATAGAGCAAATATGTTTGGTACAATAATGCATTTGGATCATGATTCCATTTGTGAAAACTGCCAGACACGACAGGCTTAAAAAAAAAAAAAAAAAATCCAGAAACCTTGTCCAATATGTACAGAGTCCGCATATTCACATGAAACCTCGAGTTTCATTTAGACTATAAGTCTAAATGTGGAAATAATTTAGAGTTAGAAAGAACTGAAGTCATCATGCTTCAGTAGCCACTTCTCATTCCTAGGGATAAGAAATTCTATGCAGAGCCTGTGCACAGCACACAATCCACTGTCTACATATTGTATCTGTTTACTGTAACCAGGGGGCAATGTCAAAAACAACTGGTCAAAGAACTTCTTCATACTGAAGTGAAGCTGAAATCTGTCCACTAGAGCCATTTTCTGTACTTTTCACTCTGCTTTGTTTGATCTTTGATTATTTTATTTATTTCCTTTTTTTTTCTTCTTTTTTTGCACTTCTCCCTCTTTGTGGCTACATCTTTTAACTGGAACACAAGTTGGAAGGAGGAGTTGGAAATCTGATGTGTGGGACATTTCCAACTCCTAAAGTCAGAGCAGCCAGACCAAACCCAACTTAACAATTCACGATGACGGCTGTGAACGTAAACACAAGTAAAACTGTAAAACTTTTCATCTCTACTGCCACTGTTGTGTACTTATGTTAAATAAGCCATATGCTGAGCAGTGACAAGGTTCTATCCATGAATGTGCTGCAGGGGTGACGTCACTCCCAGCTCTGACATCCGACTTCTGAGGCAAACGGAACGCTTCTTTCCTGTTCAAGTCCATTTTTCAATCAGTCAGCATTCTAGGTACTCATAGTGTTATGCCCATTGGGTTGGTTTGCATAGTTCACTCTGCATAGGCAAATACTGTACCAGCTGAAATGAACACAGACTCTGTAGCCTGATAACTCTTTAGGCTTTATCATCCCCTGCTAACATCACCTGAATCTCCAACTTAACTATAGTCACATTGTGTTGTAGGTAAAGGAGGCTGCAGGTTATGCTGCATCAGTTTGTGTCAAATGAAGGCTTGGGCTGCTTTAAAAACAAAGTGCCATCTACACTAAATCACAACAGCCAACACTTAATGGGTTAATTAATGTAATTATAATCATAATCAGTTAATCAAACCCCCTTAAAGTGTGCCTTTAAATCCTGTATAACAACAAATCTTAAAAACTAAGTAAGAAAGAAATCCTTGGGTAAGATATTAACACTTAAAGCGTGTTTAACCAGAATTATATAGATTGATAGGTTTTGCTGAATGGAGTTAAACTTTCATACCCCAACAATCTTCCAGCTGAAAGAAGCTCAAATAGGTTTTCAGGGCCAATATTGTTACACCAGTAGAATGTAAATACTGATTATATCACAAAAATGTTCACTGACAGCACATTTACCGATAACATCCACTCTTGCAATGCAAAATCTGCAGCATGTTACTTGAATTAACTGAACAACACAAACAAACAAACACACTAAAGAGTGATTTTTGTTTCTTAGATATGCAAAATTGCAAAATTCAGTCCCCATCCTGACCACCTATCTACAACTTGTGGGCGATACATAAATTAAGTGCCTTTCATGCTACACAACTACCATACACTGCTGGGTAACATCACATATTTCTCCATGAAAGCATTGACAAATAACTTTTCAAGAAAACACACAGTAGCTGTACACTTAAGCAAATCTTAAGTAAAAATCTAATTGTTTCCTGTGTGAATATAAATACATTGTGTGAAACATATTGTGAGTGAGTTGCTACAGAGCTTTTTTTTTTTCCCCCTTTCACATCACAGTGGAAGTCTGCCAAGTGGAAACAGACAGAGAGGTTAATTAGGTGGAGTAAATTCTGATGTTCCGGTTCAAATGAAAATCAAATGACATCCACTGTCATCCATCACCATTGGACCGCTCTCTGTGCATCTATCAAGCAATCACAGCATATAATGAAATGGCAGTCAAAAGGTTAGCGATACAGGCATCTGCAGGGGCTCCTGCCTTGTGTTAAATATGGAGACTAGCCCATAGCATTGTGTTGTTATTTTTGACCACAGTCAAGTAGTCAGAACGGACCCATTTACTGTTGATTTCTCCTTGATATTTGAAATCTGCAGTCTAACCCCTGTAGAGGCAGAAAAACCTTGTGTGCTGCACTCCTGAAACATTTGTAAAGCCCTTTAGAACTGGGCATAGATTTACTGTCTAATCCTACAGTAGCCATAAAAACACATCACCTCCACAGACTTTATATTCATTTTACATCTCTTGCTTCTCTTAAGGTGTTGTGCAAACGCTCACAACGTTCTTTTGCTGATTGATCACCTGCTTCCTGTGATCTTCAGATGTTTCTGTTCTGCACATATCAATATTTCATTCATTCAAGAACGGCATATAAAAACAAAACACCAGTTCCCATCCAAACTGAAAAACTCCTTAAAAAAAAAAAAAAAAAGAAAGAAAAAAAATTCTGTATGGGTGAATTTTTTACTGAATGTGTTACATTTTAATGAAGCTTGCTTATCTCAACCACTTTTCATTTTCTTGCTGTCCATCAATTTGATATCCACGTACTGAAAACCTCCACTCCAGCCAGAATCTTCAGGGGAATGAGTTACAGCATGCTGTTCACTATAGAGTGTTGTTTTCAAAGCGCCTAACAATGTAGACACCGAAGTTTATTTCCAATATTTTCACTACTGATGTTATATTCTATGTTCCACTGATATTGTGCAGATTACACACAATCGCGTAAACTCAGCACAGCTTTATAGAGTGTAGAGCAAAATAACAACCTCTCAACAATATTCTGCACACTAAAATTATTCAAGAGCCATTATTAGATGCACACTGCCAGCAGCTGCAACATTGTTTCCCTGAAAACACTCCAAATATTTTAGAAAGGCGTCATGCAATAACACATTTTTGAAATGCTATTTTTCTCCTCTTTGTGAAAGTGTTAATTAATCTGGAGGGTTTGTTGATTTTTACCAGGCTGTCACATAACTCTGGAAATGTCTGTGAACTTTTGTCTTTGGTCAGCAGGAGGAAAGTTTCACCACTTCCCCAAATAGCTGACAATATTAGTTGTAGGCTCAGTGGCATCACTATGAATGGTGTAGGGATGAACTCTTTTCTATCTTGTGAATAGCGGAGGCCACAGATATATATAGATTCTGCCCGATTGCGTTCACGGGGATGACGTGAACTTAAAAATATTAATGAGTAATGAGATCTGCAGTAGTTCCTATGGCCTTAAGAAATGTCAAACTACACTATATAGCCAAAAGTATTCACTCACCAATCCAAATCATCAAATTCAGGTGTTCCAATGGTAAATGGACTAGTTCTTATATAGCGCTTTTCTACTCAGAGCACTCAAAGCGCTTATACAACCTGTTTTGCATTCACCCATGCACTCCCATTCATACAAGCACTTCCATCATTAATTAAGCTAAGTGCTTTTTTTAAATTAACTAGCATTCACACGCATTCATACTCCGACAGAACGGTCGGAGAGCAACTTAGGGTTAAGTATCTTGCCCAAGGATACATTGGCATGTAGCCTGGAGTAGCCAGGATTCGAACCGCTGACCTTCCGATCAGTAGGTGACCTGCTCTACCTACTGAGCTACAGCCACCCATGGGTGTATCAAACCAAGCACCTAGGCATGCAGATTGCTTCTACAAACATTTGTGAAAGAATGGGTCGCTCTCAGGAGCTCAGTGAATTCCAGTGTGGTACCGTGATAGGATGCCACCTGTGCAACAAGTCCAGTCGTGAAATTTCCTCACTGCTAAATATTCCACAGTCAACTGTTAGTGGTATTATTAGCAAAGTGGAAGAGATTGGGAACGACAGCAACTCAGCCACGAAGTGGTAGGCCACCTTAACAGACAGAGCGAGGTCAGTGGATGCTGAGGTGCATGGTGCACAGAGGTCGCCAACTTTCTGCAGAGTCAGTCGCTACACATTTTGTGGCCTTCAGATTAGCTCAAGAACTCATAAAACTATTTTTGTCTTCTACCACTGGGTCAAATCTATACTTGATGGGAACCTTTTGTTTCGAACCAGGCATGATTTAGTTAAGAATGATAACTATTTATGCACCAGCTGATGTGAACTACTCCACAAATCTCACTTACAGTGGCTGAAACAGGGTATTCTGTATTTGTCTGCGTAGATTATCAGTCACCCAGGTCCTGAGTTTGGAAAAGGTGACTGAACTTTCTCCACCTTTTGGTTTTAGAACTGAAGGAGCCTCTTGGATGAGAGGTGAAACATCTTCAAAGAAACTGAAAGAAGTCCAGTCACCTTTTTAAAGCTCTGGAGACTACATGCTGTATTCTTCACTGACAGTTAAATCTGATCAGCTGTATCAAATTTCTTCCTAATTATTTTAGTGGTATCATATGTGATTCTGTACTAGTTGGTCCTAATTTATGCAAGCAGGATCATTAAATTCCCAATGAGCCCTTACAAATATTGTGCCTCACTGATCAAGACCAGTGTGCAAGATTAAAAAGAAAAGAAGAAAAAAAACCTGTTTCTTTTAATGTGCAGAATTAAAAACAAAATGTGAGTGGAAGTACTGTCCCCTAAAACATTTGGCTCATGGTCACAGAAAGCCACAACAACAACAAGAGAGAGAGAGATAATCAACTCATGTTCACAGAAAGATGTTGAATAGCCAGTGCACTGGTCCTCCCCATTTGTGATATGCCTGATTTTGGCCTGTGCTGTGACTCAGGAGGTAGAGCGGGTGTGTGAATACGAGTGTTAGGTTAAAAGTGCTCAATGCAAATGGGTGAGCGAGGCTTGGAATAAGAAAAACTATCTATATACAACTGTCTGTATAAGCACCATTCCATGTAATGTCACATGACCATTATGGTTCAGAGAAGTAAGACAAAGTCTAGAACAGACTGGGGTAAGTTCTCATGTGGCATCACTGGTGTTATTTTTCAAAAAGTCTCTTGGATTCCCTTTTGTTCTCATTTTCACTCACTCTGCGGTCAAGTTCGGTCTCTAAGACTATTTCATCAGCTTCAAGCAAAGCTCAAGGTTTCGGTTAAACTCACCAACGTTGCGCAAGAGTCATCGCATGTCACAAAGCTCAGGATTCCATTTTGCTAGGTTTGCCATGCTGATAATCCCAGTAGAGCAACACACCCTAAAAATGTAGATTGCCCTCTCACAAATGTACAGCCTTTGTTATAAAAACATTACATTTTGTGCTGCAGACCAGTGTAAATTACTACTTCACACTTTTGCAGAGCGTGTGGGCTGGCAAATGACATTCAGTATTATGCTGATTTTTGAAAGGAAAAGAAGCAATGCAAACCCTGCAGCAAACATACATCAAAATTAGACGTCGTTCAAATGTTATTGCACTGATTTTTTTCATTATTTCATGAAAATAATCCACCCACCATCACCAACCGCCTTCAGCGGATATCACAAAACTGCCATATCTTAACGACATTTTGGACAGTGGAAATTTCAAGCTGGGAGCGCTTTGAAATCTTTTCATAGACCTCCTCTGCTTTGTAGGGATCAATTAGCCTTATTTTCAGGTCCTCAGTTGTTCAGAGGATCCCATGGCTGTTAAGTGTTACCACAAGATTTAAAGAGTCAGAATTTGCCAGCTTTGGACCTGCCAAAAGCTGACAATTCTTCACTTTCCTTTCAAGTCCTAATTCATCAATTACAGCCTAATGAGATAATAAACCTCTAAGAATTTTACAGGCAAACTTTTGCAAATGCCACAGATAGTATTTAATTTACTAGTTTTTGTCTTTTTGCTGCAAGGTGTGTGTATACTTCTCGTCACTTCTGAAAATCAACGGTGGGTAGGCCAAACTTTTGCATATAAATGTAGCCCGTCACAAATGACTGCGCTAGGGGAGAAAAAGCAATCCACGAAATAACAAATGGAAAGTAGAGTTTGTCTACAGTGAGGTGTTCCTACTGTAAAAGAGAACGGGGACCCATTTTGTGAGATTTGTTTAATAATTCAGCACGGCCTTAAACCAATTCACTTCAAATGCCCAGATGGTATTTTTATGAGGCAAATGCTCCGTACTTGAAAGAAATAATTTCCTCGCCTTCCAAAACTGGCAGGGTACCTTCAAGCCATGCAGAATTCACTGTGAGGAGAATCAGTTGTGCACGTCTTAAGGGCACTAATTCAGCAAAACAGTAATTTCATGGATATATCTGTGCTAATGCCACAGAGGCTGATTGAAAATTAGTAGTTTTGTAGAGCCACAACTGTAAGATAATGTGAGCAGCGGGATAAGGTGATATGTCTTACTGCGTCATTCTGACAGGAAGGCACATGTTTTACTAATTAGGTTTAAGTTAAAACAACCTGTGCAGATGTGTAGCCTTGTCAGCCTTCTGAATGAAGGGAAGCTATTCAAACTGCAGAAAAAAAGTCTTTTCCCCTGGAGGATGCGCTATGTTTTTTTTTTTTTACAAGTAAGACTTGTTGTTTATTGCACTGGGTGTGAGTTTAAATCCTTGTCATACAGTTCCTCTGCCAAGATTTCCAGGGTATAATAAAAGCATAAGCACAATACCCTGAAGAGAGATGAGTGGAGTGTACTTCTCATATCTCTGACCTTAAAAAATCCTGCCCTCTGGACAGAAACACCCACTGCGCTGTAGTCAACTACACTAGGAGTACTTCCTAATTATCAGCCTCGAGCAGTTTATTTTGAAGATACCATTTAAAAGGAAGGAGACTGAAGGAAAAACTGTTCAGAGACAGGATTTTTCTCAATATGGAAAGAGTGAGTGAAAATAAAGGAGTAAAGTGAATGGCAGTGACAGGGGCAGACACTGGGCTGTGCTGATTGGCACTGCAATACTGTCCTATTCTTTTTGATGAGATTAAATTGTCATGACCTCTCAGATATGGAAATTGAGGCACTGATCTAAGGCTTCGGAAATGCCAACATTATTAAACCAGTTAAAGCAGTTAAAGGTGCAGTTAACTCATTTCTCGTGCATTTTTCAGACTAATGTACATTTGTGTGTATGTGTAATACTGTATATCAGTTGCAATATAAGTTTTTATTAATAATATAAGTTCAGTATTGTATTTTTTTTTTTGCAAATCCTTATACTGAACACAGCCATTATGTTGACTTAAAATATAAATCGTTTTTGAAGTAAAATAATGTGAAGACTGATATCTGGAAATGATTGAAAGCCCTATAGACACATTTCCTGTAGGTGATCACAGAGGCTACTGATTCAGTGTACTATTTATTTGAACCTTTCACTCACAAAGTCTTATCCCGCAGTGGCCTATCACAGCTGCTTTAATATAAAGCTAATATCTCGGGGGCTCTTGCTATACCTATACTGTGGATCAGGGGCAGAGGGGGTAAGTGGTGTGTGAAATAGACTCCAGTTAGCTGATGGACATATGAAAAGGCTCGGATGGTTGGTTGTCACTCACACAGCCAGAACCGCCTTTGCTCCATCTGAAGTAAAAATATGAATCTAAATTGCTTGGAAAATGCATTTTTCTACCATTAGATCCCAGAAGTGGCACGGGGCATCATCATACAGACTCACTCAGAGCACAGACGGTGCACACTGCCTTGCCTGCTCCGCCGTGCGGTAGGAGGGGTTGTAGTGACGCTGTTATCCAATGGGCACCGGCTTCCTCTGGACCGAGCGCAGCATCTCTGTCTCAGCGGCACTTTTGCGCCAGACAAGTAGGGTCGGCGTCTCACTCAGCAGTCGAGAAGAGGAAGACAGCGCTCCGGGAATTACTGAGGTGCATTTGGCGAAGAAGGCACATCTTTTCCTCTTTTTTTTCCTAACGCGCGGTTTTGCAAAGATGAACGCTGGCTGCGTCATCTTGGCGTGCACCTTACTTGTGGGCGCATCCTCGGTAAGATGAGTTAATTTCTACACGTATAGTCTCTCTAACAGTACGGTGGAAGTGCTGCACTGCTGTAGTGCTTACTTAGGTGTTTTTGCAGCGCGCTGCAGGCACACTCGAAAGTGGCTGTTTAACGGATCAGTTTTGCCCTATAGGCAACGTGATTTGTGTATTAGAAGCCAGTATGGCCCATTTTAAGTTAATAATTATTTTTGGTTTCTCACTGCAGTGGAAAAGTCACTGATAACTCTTCGCTTGCCTCCACATCCTCTCGTCCAGATAAACTGCAGTGCATTATTGCAGAGGACAGTGGTTTCTAGAGGGGCTTCTCGTTCTGCTGGCTGAGATCAACTTCGTTTACGCACGTTTATTTCTTTTCTTTTGTTTTTCCTTTGAGTTCGGGATTTCGTGCTTAATTGAGGAGTTCTATTTAAGGAGCAAATCAGTAACAATAAAATAGCTTATCTTTTTATATCCAAACTTAATCAAATAATTCACTTATTGCTGTGGTAGTTTGCGGTTTGCTGATAGCAATACCGAGTTCCCTATATCAGAAAAAAAAGTGCAGTATATTTTCTTTAAAGAAGCATTGATGGTGCGATGAATCAGGTGCATCGCTGGAAAGTGCATTCTTCCTCCCCTTTGGATACCGTGAGCCTACAGCTGTGCCTATATATCAGCTATATATTTGAAGGCATTTGACGTCTTTTTTTTCCTTTTCACACATGCGCACACACTTCAGTCAGCGTGCAGTGTATATGTTTTACAAACGGTCTGAATTCCAGCCAGCCATAGTCATCATCTTTATAATGCTCATTAGTCCCGTCACTTACGTTACTTGTGTTTGAGTTTCAGTATACTCAAAATGTGACGGTCACATCATTGCCTTAATGATGATGATTATGATTTGATACTGCAATTATCACCATCATTAAAATAATGTGGCACCCATCCAGGGTGTAGTCCACCTCTTATGTGAGCAGAGACAGACTCCTGCCACTCTAAACCCTCTATAGATCATAGATAGGTAAAAATGAGTGGATTAAAATAAGTTATTTCCTCATTATTCCACATTTAAGTATCTCCCAGGAGGCTTGGCCTTTCTTTACAGTGAGCCTAAGCAGGTGTTTTCAGCCCCAGATTTGGATTTCCACGCTGTGAGAGTCTGACTTGCAACGTGCTGTAGTCTGAAACAAATCATTCACCGTGGCAAGAGAGACTGTGAGATTCAATATCAACCCCAAAAAGGCCGTGAGATCAGCTTGTGACCCTGGTGGCTGCAAGTCAATTTGCCAGTCTTAACAGGCTGCTTTATTTTATTCCTCAGGGGAGTAAGGCAGGCCAGCCTCTCAAACCCCCCTGCAGACCAGGCTTCTCCCAGAACTTTTACACGGTGATTGTCTCGAGAGACGTTCTGCACGGTCAGAGCATTCTCAAAGGTAAGCCTGCCGCTGCTGGATCTCATTTACCGTCTGATGATAGTTTCTCTTTTCTGCCCAGATGTGTTCCTTCATAGTGTGATTGAATGAGTAGGTGTGTGTATACTAATGCGAGCAGTAGTAGCCACACATTATGGTGTGCGAATCAGCATCACTCCCGAAGATGTCACAACACGAACTTGCCTGTTCGTGTCCTGTGCTCATCTTGAGCACAGGAATATTAGAAGTGAAATTTAGGGGTGGGTTGAAAAAAGAAAAAAAAAAAATCTCTTCATGTGATTAAAAATGATGACAGCATGTGTGTAAAGCATTCTGTTCAAGTGGTTCCATGCGGTATGACGGCTTATTGATAAACGCACAACTGCTTTACACTGCTGTAGTAAAAACAATACATTTGTTCTTTGTTTGAGTGACTGAGCAGCGAGCTCACAGAGCAGAATAATTTAAATAGCTTCTTCCCTTTTCTGCACGTTGCAGCTGGAAGCTCAGAACTTTCTTTTTCTTTCCAGTTTTCTTTGTAATATGTTTTCTGTCCCTTTTATTCGTTCTCTTTTTTAGAGGAATTCAATTCTGTTTTCACTCGCTCCATTTCCTTTCAGTGGAGGCAGTGTACTGAATCTACTGAGGTTCATCTCTTGCCATTTAAAGAATGCTGCTTTTTCTTCAGTGTGTCTGTTCTGTTTGCTTGTGAATCCTTACCATATTGGAAATCCCCCCCCCCCCCCCCCCCAAGCCATATTCCTGTGTCCCAATTTGCATAACTGGCAGGTAAACAACACCTTTGACATTCAGTGTACTTCTATAAAGCAGAACTTCAAACTTGTAGATGATGAAATTACCCCCGTGATGGGAAGAGAGGAGGCCGTGCTGTTATATTATTTGGATATTTTGAGCATTGCAAAGCTACACTGAGGTTCTGCTATGTGAGTTCAGGGACTTGGTTTTGGTAAATGGGCACAATATTTAGGTTGTTTCACATTTTCTTCTCTTTTTTCTCCCCTTCTGCAACTTACATCACTGTTACTCATGCTCGTGGGTAACAGCTCAACAACAATGTACAATAAGCTTACCTCTCCCCTGACACTTTGCCTTTATAGCCGAATATTTGTCTATTGGTACGTGAAATGCTATTTGCCAGGAGGAAATGACATTCTCATTGTAACAGCTGTTCGTGCATTTTCTGACTGCAAGCAAAACAACTGAATTATTCTGGAGGTTATTTTGTTATTTAGGTAGCTGACAAGGACAGTGCAGCTGGTCAGTGGGGAGCCAGTTTGCCTGAAGGGGCTCAGGGCTCAAGGTTTCAGCCTGTTTGGAAATGGGCTCAGGCATCCTCACTGACCCGCGCAGTATTAACAGAGGGTGATGTATCTAGACAGATATCGTATGTTTATTCCTCTTCTGTTTGTGTGTTTATGTGCAGGTGTATCTCCAGGGTGGGGGTGGGGGGGTCGCACGCATGCAATGTGGCCTGGTTGTACACATTAGCTGACTCTTGGATTTAAAAAAAAAAAAAAAAAGTCACAGCAAAGCTCAGCTGCATTAGTTTGATTTATCTTATGTGGTGCATCAGCTCCAGCTTTGATGCACATTACCTTTGCTTCAAGTCTCCGTCTTTCACATTGCCTGTCTCTGTTTGTTCTTTGTAAAAAAAAAAAAAAAAAAAAATCAATCTGAGAACCGGATTGTCTTCTCAAACGACCAGTCAAAGGGAGCAGCAGCTCAAGTTCTCATGCACTGACTAATATGAAGTGGCTAGATTTACTTAACGGCTGCATTCTATACTGTGGGCTGCAACGTGGGAGGAAGCCTTTGATAATAATGCCACAATATGTATAGCCTGAATCTGTCATTTTCCAAGAAAAAAAAATTAGGGAGGGCCTGAGATGCTCGGGGGAGGGGGGGGGGGGGGGGGGGGGGGGGTGGCTGTGCTGTTGTCTCTCTGGAGAGATGGACAGTGAGCAGTTGAGGAAAGGACCAAAAAGCTTTGGCCCAGCAGGTGCAGTATGAACCAGGCTTCTGTTTCCAGTCACTGAACAATGTGTGCGCCTCACCTCTTTTCATGCTGAGGTGGCAGGAGTTGTTTTTCTTCGAGTTTATAGTTTTGATGGTGTGTGGGTAGTTTAGCAGGAGCTACACGGTATTTTTTCTGTCAAATTCATTAACAACAACCTGCATTAATTTAAGATGTTGTAAATGTTTTTCTTGATGTTGTAGATGCGTACATGTAGTCACACAGTATACCCAGTGCATCTGCTTAAATGATCACACTGATGCCCTATAACACCTTCTGTTACTCTTTGACAGTTTTAAAATGCACACTGTAGTGATTAAAATGAATGGGCTATCTCCAAGGAACCCATTGATTCTGTTTTTAATTAATTTGAGTATGGACTAAAAAAAAAAAAAAAATGCCAAGTGCCGAGTATTTAAACTTTTTAAAGATCTGGATCCACTTGTCCCCTTCTGGGGAATGGCCACTGCAAATCAATACAAAAATGTTCAGAGTGATCCCCTTTATCCTATGATGAAATGGTTTGCTCCTGATAGAAGTGGTCTCTTCCAGCATGAAAATGACACCATCCATACGGTGTGAGGGGTATATCGAGTGCTATAGCCCCAACACCGTTCTAGGACATCATATGTTCTGTTCATGTTTCACTCATCTGTATGTACATGTAGAATATTTTATTTGTGAACACTAAAGAAATACCATGAAGTAAAGGTTGAGTGAGACAGGTACACTTGAACTGGCAGTTTAGCAAAGGTGACGTTTAATGCCTTTAAGCCATAGGCTATCAGGGGACTCCAACCTGCAATTCTATCTGCATTGCATGGTTTAAGAGTCCATGAGGGAGGGGAGTTTTCTCAACCCACAAAGGATTGTGTAACCCTTTCTCGATGAGATCCCATCTATTTAGCATCACCCTGTATCTCATAGATGGCCCATCAGGAGTGTCATGTTACCTCCTCAGACTTGTTTATT
Organism: Archocentrus centrarchus; assembly: GCF_007364275.1. Taxonomy (NCBI): domain Eukaryota; kingdom Metazoa; phylum Chordata; class Actinopteri; order Cichliformes; family Cichlidae; genus Archocentrus; species Archocentrus centrarchus. Next base: position 8,396,024 of record NC_044350.1, read on the forward strand.
TATTGGGTCCTGCAGAAGTAAAACTGCAGTATTCACAAATAAAACAGATACAACAATATTTTGTATGGCAGTAATCACCATGTTTACTATCTTTTATTGTGATACCTCAGATTTCTCTTTATTGGTCCTGATTATCATGTTCACTAGTTCTTGATAAACTTGAATTTGTTAGAGACGTTTTTTTTTTCTTTCCTGGACTGGATAAAATAAAAACTAATAGATACATGAGCTTGAAAACACGTTCTGCCTTTAAAAGGCATCAGCAGGGACTAAAATAAGCATCCATCCTCTGGTATGGTGCTCTATCCTTGCTTCTGTACTTCCTTCTGTAGAGTGCTGTGCAAAAGTCTTGCACTGCCCCTCATTTATATTTTGCTCAGAAAATGGGAAATAGGTGCAGTGAATTATTGCAACATGCAAACATACATGAAAACATCACATCTAAGGCAAAAACAGAGTTTGTACAATTCTAACAAGCTTGAAAGCCAATATTTGTTATGACCACCTTTATTCTTCAACACAGCCTGAACTCTCTGAGGCAGCTTTGTTGTAATTTCAAGTAGTCTTCAGGAATAGTTCTTCAGGCTTCTTGAAGGACATTCAATTCTCTTCTTTGGATGTCGGCTGCCTTTTGTTCCACTCTCTGTCAAGATGATCCCACACTGCTGCAATAATGTTGAGGTCTGGGCTCTGGAGAGGCCGATTCATGACTGACAGTTCTCTATTGTGTGCTTTTCTATCTATATATGTTTTTTGTGTGTGTTGGAAGTGCATTTGGGATAATTTTTCATGCTGAAAAATGAAGGTGTTGCCAATCTAATGCTTTCCAGATGGTATTTTATGGTGGATCAAAATCGGACGGTACATTTCTGTCTTCATAATTCCATTAATTTTGAAAAGATCCCCAACACAGTTGGCTGCAAACCATGGCAGGGCCCCCACCATGTTTTACAGATGGTTGTAGGTGGTTCATCCCTTGAGTTTGGGTCTTTTTTTTTTCACACTTGAATGATTCATAGGTCAGTCCTCTGAAGATGATCAGGTACAAAGACTGGACTGAAAATGAGGAAAAAAGCAGCCAATGTCCAAAGAAAACCTATGGCAGACATTCAGAATGCCTGGAGATGTACTGCTCAAGAGCACTTTAAAAGATTACAAGAAAGTCTGTCTCCTTGGAAGCAAAATATAAAGAAATGAAGGGTGCCTCAAGACTTTTACACAGTACTGTAGGTAAATTGAAATGTCTGCTCAAGTACTGAAAGGTCATTGTAGAACTGTAATGCATCATTCAGTGTCCTCTTAAAACATATTTCACTGACTGAATAGGTTAAAAAGGCTGTTATTGCTTTGAGGTTGACCATAGAAGACCTTTGTTTAACTAAATCACAAATCTCTGCGCTGCCTCAAAGTTGTGCTGAATAAATCATCCCATGCTCCCGTGGATAGGTTTATCTGAGAGCGGGGTCAGGATTGGAGGGGAAGGCGGTGGCACATACTGTAAGAGAGCAGACAGGCAGGCCCTGAGTCGTGGTCCGTGCAAATTCCCAGTGTGGGCAGATAAGCCGTGAAAAGAAATATTCCAGTGATTGCACATCACTGTGTAAACCATCACCCCGCTCCAAGAGCCGGACCAGTCACCTAGGAACACGCAGAAGGGGGATGTGGTCTCAGCACAAAAGAAATTGATTTGAAATACATTTCAGTCAGGATGGTGTCTCTTTAAGTCACTGTCAGTGCATATTTGAAAAGACAGTAGTGATGAGTTTGCCATTCTTGCAGTATAACGCCACCATGTCCGACTGCATATTTTCCCCATGTTGCCAACATTTGATGGAGTCAGTAGATTCATGATAACTTAATGTTTTCGGTATGAAAACATCACAACAGACCTTTGCCACTCTGAGTCCACATTCACTTTGTAATGGCACGGGCTTGCTTTCACTCCCACTGGAGATGAGCTCGGAGATGAACTTGGCTATGAAAAAAAAGAATCCACATTAAGACGTCTTTCTTTGCTTCCCTCATCCCTGGGTTTTTAATTTAAAACTGGATCTTGCGGTGCATACAGGAGAGCAAAATTAAACACACCGTCCTTTAATCTAAAAGATTAATTTAAGGAAGATTCTGCCTTCATCAGCTATACGCTTTCAGCATGGATTTCCTGTTGTTTAATTCCATCTCGAAAAGTTACACATACAGAGTGGCTTGTAACGTGACCCCAATTAGACTACAGCAGGAAAATCTGGCATAGAGCCATATCTGCTTTGAAACAGCCAGCTCAGCGTTTACTCTACCGTGGAGAACTTCTGACTCCTAACCTACTATCCAAAGTGACAGGGCTTTCATAAGTACGTCCAGACCCAAGAACTGGGGGTGAGAGGGGGGGAGGGGGATTATGTTTCCAGGCATTTGATAAGCGGAATGCCATTTTCCTTCTGACTCACGAACGTCTCTCTTGTCCTCCAGAGAGTCTTTCATCTCTGCAGCCAGGACCTGCAGTCTGTGGCGAGCTGATAGAATACAGGTACAGAAGATGAGCCACATCGTTTCTCTTTATCTCGCCTGCCTTCTTACCAAACCAAGCTACGCTCCTATATTCCTCAAACTTCCTACAACATGACATACATGCTGAGCCAATTCCATCAAGCAAACCACCCAAGATAAAGTACAAGCCACAGCACAATGCTTTTTATCCTGTTTTGTAGTCGTTTTCTCTTCGGAGGTAGTAAGTTAAAAAAGGGCTTTTGATAGATAGGAAACTGGCGGTCGGCAGAAATATCATTGCTGGGGTTTATTTCTGAATTTTAATAGTTCTAGTGGACTGATCTCCACTGCGCTCCTCTAACAGTATACTAGTATTCGCTTTAGTCTGATGGTTAGTCACTGGGTCATGGCCTGTACTCTCATGGAGTTTCATTATAACACAGATAGCTTCATTGCAGTCCCACATGATGCCCTCTGAGAGACAGGCACGATTCATCTCAAGCTCCTTGTATTTAGATGGTGATAAGCTGTCAGAGACAAGCCCAGCGCCTGAGACTCTCTGCTTGCACTTCAAGAGCGCCATGCAGTCTGTTTAGTGATGTTATGCAGCAGATCTACATTTCCCGACAAAATAGAGGTGAGCTAATTGTGCCCTGGATTGTGACCTTCAAACGTAGCTAACCACGATATTATCAGACATGAGATTAGATCTGAAAGAGCCGGCGGCCGTGGGTTAAATCATAGAGTGATTATAAAGAAAAAAGGGAGAACTAGGCACTTTTGATGGTGTTAGCCAAAAAGAAGTCCTTGGCAAGGGATTAACGGATAAGAAATAAGACAGTGTTGGATGGAGAACTAGAGACTCTACTACTGTATTTCAGGAGTTGAGACAAGGGCAGATTTATTCATGGAAAAAGTTTTAAGTATTTCTCAGAAACTGTTTCCAGATTACCCTCCTCAATAGTTTTTACACGTGTTATCAAAGAAGACATGGCCATTACCTCCACCACTCATGTCCTTGTCTTCTGTGCATACGATTTGCATTTGTTATTGAAAACCTTTTTAATTGACCACCCTCTCTCACAATCAATGTGTATTAGCCCTTTGCGTCTCAGTGCACTTTAACGATCTGTGGCCTTGATTAAGACTCTTTTTTTTGTTGTTGTTGCAGGGCAGAAACGAGCCATTTTCCCACTAGGAGACCTCTGTTTCACCTTTTAGCTGCAAGTGTAACCCAGAATGTAGCAGTTCATTACTGAGGTTTTCTCCCCCCATCCTCTGAACTCACTGGATTTACATTCATCTGAATACAAATCAGGTGTTCAGTATTGAAGGGGTGATTCCTTAGCTGGAATTATTTACTTGCACGTTGTTATGCTTGCATTGTCATGACAAGGAACACTTAAATGTTATTTTGTTGGTTTATTGGATAGATAATAATAATTATAATTAATGCCATACTAACCCAGCAAACAAATCTGACAGGAAGAGACTGGGAGCTCCGTGCGAACCTCGTCTGTTTGACAATAATGTTGAAAAGCTCAGTTTGAACCAATTTTCTGTTTTTGTTATCTGTCTGAAATTGTGGCTTTTCAAACTTGTGATTGGCTTTGAGTCATGACAAAGTATTTTTTTTTCGTCTTAGAAATTAAATCCACTTGGCAATAAAAAGCTGAAATTCACATATTGTAGATTACATAGATTCCCTAGTTGACCTCTGCCAAGCCGTGGCTGAATGTTTAGAGTCGTCTGCGGCACTTCTGAGATTGTGTATGTCTGTAATTACCCTGGAGTGGATCTCGTTCAGAGGAGATGATTCACCAATCTTTGAATTCATTCAGCGCCTCTCCCGGACACCAAGGAATCAAGTGGAGGATGAGAGTTAGGAGCACAGAGCAGGAGGAGATGGAGGTTGAAAAACAGCATTCTTAAGCACCATCTTTCATGGCAGCTTTTTGTGCACTTTTGAAGGACACCATGACATTTCCATCACCTCATTATGCTTTATAATATGTGTTTACTGAATGAGAGCTTATAAGGATTTCGACCTATCGTAGCTTTCTTCTCGCTCAGCTGTGCCTCTTTGTTTTCCTGCCCCTCCTCCATTCTCGTTCCTGAGTCAGGGGCTCAAAGTGACATATAGCTTCTCAGTTTATTGATGAATTATGGCCAAGCGGTTTGACCTTGTGCTGCTACTTGGCCTCACGTGTTCTCCAACAATCATATCTCCAGTCCGAAGCACTGTAAGAGATGAAGAAAATGGCCCAATCAGAGTGATTTATGTTGGGCCAGACTAAACACATAGATCCTACTAAGCTACTGCTCTGCATTATACTGTACAGCCATTTCTGAAGCCATAGGGCTTTTGCTATTCCATCGCCTTAATTAAAAGACTACACTGTCAAGATGCCTTTGTTCTACAAACTCTAATATCAAAAAGGTCCCTTGCCTGAGAGAGGCTTGTGGTCTACTTTGTCCTTTGGATTAATTCAGCTTGGAATCTATATTTGATCAGGGCGCCCGCATGGGCTCGCTTTTGCTATATTCTCTTGTTCGTTTTTGTTTAATGGGTAAACACAGTATATTTTGTGTACTTTCGTGTCTGTGTGTTTGCAGGCAGTGCTCCATCCAGAGGGTGATTATCTTAAATGGAGAAATTAAAGGATTACAAATCAGCCCTGTAATCCAGCTGTCAATCTCATGGCTCATTAGTAAGCAGAGGAGGGGGGTGAGGGAAGGACAGAGCTTTGCAGCACACTGTGAGAGAGGCATACCTGTTTTATAGTGGTAAAGTGTAAATGTGGCAGTCAACTGGAAAGGAATGTGGCCTGGTTTTTCCTATTAATTAACAATTTCCAGTGCTTTTCATCACCTTAATAAAATATTCTTTTCACTGAGATTTTACTGCAAAATTCAGTTTAACTCCCGCTGTGTAAATGTGGGGGAAAAAAAAGATTCTTGTTAAATTATTATATCTTTTACAATTTTAGTATTAGCATACTGAATAAAAATAACACGGGTTGTGACATTTCTAATGGAGCCCAACTAATATAAGATCTTTAAGACTGACACTAGCATTTGGTAATTTAAAAATCCAATATATCAGTGGGTAATTTTTTTTTCAGACACATGAAACATAAACAGATTTCCCTGACATTTTTTTTTGTGTAGTTATTTATTCATGGATCAGCAGGTTGTTGTTTGTGGTACGATATGTATGTTGCTAAAAGGGAGTTTGCAGAGTGCCCTCTGGTGGACACACTATGCAACATCAACACTCATAACATGGTTAAAGGGTGTTTCTACCATCTCTTCTTTACTTCTACTTCTTTAAATTTTCATTTATCAGCCGTTATAAATACAATCCCGATAGCTTGGCAAATAGCTAATATTGGTCAATAATATCGGACTCCCGATAAATTAGTTGGGCTCTAATTTCTAATAATTTCTGTTAACATATATATATATTAATTGCTGTTATTAGTCTGTTAGCATGCATACTCACCCGTCTGATATTGTGTATAGTTGTCGTCTGGTGCATCTCACGCATGCTCGATGAGTTTGATGTTTTGAAGTTTGAAGGTTGGGTTAATGATGCAGGATCCTTGCTGTGTTACTTGTGGTTTTCCTGAGCAGCTTTTGCAGTGTGGCATGGTGCGTTGTCCTGCTGGAGGTGGATGCTGCTGTGCTTTTGGGGGGGGGGGGGGGGGTGAGCTTGGTTCGGTGGTAACATCCACATGAGTGCCGTTGACCCCAGGTGTCCCAGCAGAACACTGCATTCTAACAAGATGTTCAGTGTTACTCACCTCACTGTCAGGGGTTTTAATGTCTCTGATGTTGAGTGCTACTAGCACTTGTCAGAGGTCTGCTTCACAGTCGCTGGCGTTCACTGTTTTAAACAGCAAATGAAATGCAACCACGATGATGTACACAGCAACTTCTAAACTGCGTATGTGTGTGTGCGTGCTGTAGATTAGCCCCAGAGTTAAAAGATATACAGCATCTAAACCATTTTTCACCAGACTCTGAGGCACATAAAAGAAACAGTTTGGGAAACGATGGCACCATAAAAGAAAATAGAAACACAAATCTTGACTCCATCATGGAAGGAAGGGGGGAAATTGCATTTCCTATGGCGGTGACGCGTTTTGGATTTGATTGTATCAATTTGTTGTCTATTCTGATCTAAAAAGAGGGCTGTGTGGAGGCTTATTTGCTCCTGCACAGTTACCGTGGATGCCCACTGCTGGGAACTATTTCTCACGTAGTTCTTCTCATTTAATTTTACATATCCTGTTCTCTATTTTTTATTTTAACATTTTCCATACATTCCATGTCATCCATGCATTTATCTCAGTTTAAGTTTATTTAAACTTTACACCTTCCAACTTCCACTTGCTTATAATCCTGTTGTCATGATATAGACACGGCTTCCAGGTGTATTTCTGCTAAATTTGCAGCATCTACTTTTCATGCTTTGCTGAAAAGATAAAGTTGTTGCTAGAGCGCAGGGAATTTATTTGAACTTTCTGCAGGCAGAATGTTTAAAAGACTTCATTCTGGCTCAGATTCAAGTGGCCGATTTGGAAATCACAATATGAAGTGATGCTTCTTCCTGTTGTGATACAGATTTGATTGTGGGAGGCTGACAAATCTGCACATATGCTTTGCTGACCAGAACAAACAAAAACTATCCTGCTGTAGAACTTAATTCATGCTGTATCCTGTATACTCTCGTCACCAGATTTAATGTCACTGAAGAATTATATTATTTTCCTTTTGTTTTATTGTTTTTCTTCGGCGAGCACGTTATCTCAGCTGTCTATCTGTCTGATTTCCTTTCTCTCAGAATCTGAGGGAGCTAATTTTGCCATTACTGCTTCCTTTGTGAATCCAATTTCTCAAAACTTACTTGGCTGATTTATATTTAGAGCTGGGATCATGCAGAAGGATCAGGTCACATACACAAACTAACACTCTCACATCCAGTAGTGCAGAGGTTATTTCATTGCAGCAGAGGTCCCTGTAGATGTTTGCACAAATGTTAAATGTGCTGCTAACTTCCTTCAGATAATGCAGGCAAATTCATTCACAGTCTACTATGGAGAACAAAGATGAGAATTACTGGGGGGAAAAAAGTGGTTCATTTATAATATAATCTGACTGTCTCGCATACCGTTTGCACATTTTTTTTTGACATATTTGTGGGTTATGTGGGTAGGCACACGTTGCTCGTGGCTTTAACCTGTGAGCCAGGAAAATCATCGCCATGCTAAAGACGTCCCTGTCTCACACATAAACATGACTTTGGTTGTCTCTGCATAACAAAATGTAGTGTTTCAATATGTTTAAGTTTGACTTTGGGGGAATGTATTCTTTATTTGTAGAGAGGCTGGTAATTTGCAGCACTATGAAGGAAAATCTGGGATTGAGAACCCACTTTTTTGATTGAAATGTGGGAGCAAATCAATACAGCCCTCCTTTTTTTCTGGCAGCGTGCACTGCAGACACACGCTGGTAGCATCGATCACCGCTTCAGAAGAATCACAGTTTTCCTCTCCTGCTTTGCTCGGGCTCTCTGTGTGCCTCGCTCGCTCGTCCTCGTTCTCTTGTCTCTCTTTTCTCTCTGAAGCCTCGTTTAGGTTTTCAGATAAAAATAATAGCTCTGAGAACCAACAGAGAAGAGAGAGATCGAGGGGGAGGAGGGGTTGGTGGTGTTGGTGACAGTGTTTGTGCTCTGCACCACAACCTAGCAGTAAGACAATAAGAGGCACTCTGACTAACTGTGGCCTCTGGGAATAGAAGCCTTCTTATTGCCATAAACAGCAATTTAGCCTGGGTAAAAGAAAAACGGATATTACTGTGTCATCATGATTACAGCCACCGCAGGGCTGTGGCGAAGTGAATGATGGCTGCTTCGTCCAGGCATCTATTTAAATCCAGTGTCACGTTTATAGCTGTGTAAACCAGTCTAACATCAAGGCTAATCCAAATGATGACACGTCAGAGCTGCCACAGATAAGTGAACTATGGACCGCACTGGTTCTGCAGGAAGGAGCTTGTTGTGCTTCCTATTTGTTCCAAGCGCAGCGATTATTACGCTGTTGTAATTTGCACACAGCAGTTCATGTCTCTGCTTAAGCATGTCGCCCTTTGATTTGTAGCCTACAGGTTACTGCTGTCCTGTCTAATGTAGCTGTCTCAATTCTAACCAGAGGATATGAAAAGCTTTGAACAGTTCTCTCAAAATATCATTATGAAGCTGAGAGTTAAACATCCTGCTTGAGCAAGCGCTGCTGCCCCGCAGGGTTGTAGACCTACTGCGCATAACTCACCTGTCATGAATAAACATGCACCGTCCGTGGATTTTTGCTGGGTTTCCTGATTTCGTGTGATGATTCACAGCTTGATTTGCATTGCTGTTATGCGTTTCCAGGTTTATATTAAACTACAGAAGTAGCATGTGATGCTCTGACCACAGCGATGGTCACGGCTGTTATTTTTAACTGATAGCGTTACATGCTTGGGTCAGGTTCGGGGCCTGTAGAGCTCATTATCGTAGAGCTAGGGTGGATGTTGGCAACAAATCAAGACCCTCTTCCACTTCAGCCCTGCAGCATGTTAGATGAAATACGAGGAGGATGTTGAAGGAAGGCCTGAACATCACTGCAGTCGTATATGATCCACAGAGCAAGCTGCACAGCTGTTTACACTGACAGTCTAAACAGTCAAGTGTTTAGACTGACAGTGTAAACAGTTATTGTCAGTCTTCATTTTTTTTTTTATGTGACAGTTATATAAAATTGTGTTTAAAAAAACAGGACAAAAGTTGATGATGCATATGGCTTTCCTTTTTTATTGCTAATTTCTGGTAATTAAAGTCTGACGCAGGTACAAACATTGTTGTAACAGTGTTAAAATTATCGTTGGCACTCTGGTTTTTGAGTTAGCTTCGCATGTCTGATGAACCCTCTTGTTGAATTACCACCATATTTTTTTTTTTCTGCTGTTGACAGATTTTGCACTTTGCTTCATTCACATTTATCCTCCCAGCTTTTTTCCCCCGCACAGGTCAAGTGGGTGTCATTTTCACATCAGAAAAAAGCGATTAAAGGAAACAGCTGCAGGTGGAAAAGTTGAGCAGTTTTTAGTCATGTTAGAATTTCAACTTAAAACCCTACTTTGGGTTTTTACACATCCTCTTTGAATGTTATCATCCCATTAAATGGCGGTTATGAGTGGTTATCGCTCCCATCTCTTGTGATCGTGTGAATAAGTGAGTGTTAAATCTCCACGGGGGCATTTCATGCTGGCAGCCTCGAAAATGGAGCTTTCTAGCATGAGGTGAATGTATTTTAGCCTCTCCAACTGCCACTCCACCTGAGCCTTCTCTGACTTAGCATTTACAACTTCTGTTTGCGAGGGGCAGCCAATGAAAAGAAAGATGGCTTAAAAGGAGGTTTGAGACTGCACGATGATGAAGAGTATGGATAGATAGATGATAAGGATTATTTTGAGTTGTGAATCATTCAGAGAGTACAAGAATAAAAACATGGAGCTGGAAATTAGCATAATAAGCCCAGTTTAGCTTAAAAACACTTGACCCAAGTAAGTAACATTAGTTGCTCTAGACAGCAGAAACATTCCTCCTGCGTGTTTTCAGCAACATCCAAAACCCCAACAAAGTGAGGTGATGGGAAGCTACTGAGTGTACAGTTGGTTGTGAAAGTTATGGGTGATAAGAACTCATGATGGCCATTTAAATAGCTGATAACATCACATCCAAAATGGGCCGCTTTACATCAGCAGCATCACTGCTAATGCAGATCTGCCTGTGTATGTGTGGTTCTCGCATACAGCTACGCAGGTGCACCCATTCCAAAATGCAAATGCATTCCTTTTGACTCTGTGGAGTATTTCCACTCTTAGTACTGTCAGTTCAGTCCCTATTCATGGAGCATATCAGGAAAATCTTAACATTCATTTCTCATCTGCCATTAAACAGGGAGATGCAAAAGACTAACTTTGTGTTGGTAATAAGCATTAACAGCGCCAAAATGTGAGCCGCACCCTTCAAGTACTTGTAGATTCATTTTTTTCCAGTATTCTCTTAATCACAAATCACCTCCAGTCATTTACATGTTTTAATATGCAAAAGCATAAACCACTTGTCACCAGGTTTTAAGAGCATCCAAAAGAAACCAGGGACATCTTATGTTAATGAATTAAGGCATAGTATTATGCAGTGTAAAGATGCTACTAAACTGGAGACAGTCACCACCCTGAATAGATATCCACATACACACTCAGACAAAGAGAGAGACAGACAGACAGACAGGATCATTTTATTTGCTGATTTAATTCTATCAAGCAAAGACATCATCAAAAATGGGTCACACATGGGTCAGTCTCCTCTCCTCTCCTCTCCTCTCCTCTCCTCTCCTCTCCTCTCCTCTCCTCTCCTCTCCTCTCCTCTCCTCTCCTCTCCTCTCCTCTCCTCTCCTCTCCTCTCCTCTGCTTTTCCCCATGGAAGGCTTTTAGATCCAATTTGCAGTCCTCTTGTGCCTGTGTTGCTATCTCTCCTACCTTCAGAGTGTTCACCAGCCTGAAGCTCTGTGTGAACTTCTCGTCACACTCTTGAGATTGCATCTGTCGTTCCAGGGGGAGATGGAGCAAAAAAGGGGGATAAGATGTTGACAGGGGATGTCCCTTGTCACTGTTGTATTAAATATATGACACATGGCATATGCATACTGTATAGTTTTGTGTGTATGCATAATACGTGTGTGCTTGGATGCTTGATCTTACCCCTATTTTCAATAATCTTGCCACACACCACCACAAGTCAGGAGCAGGGCCCTAGCAGGCTGCATTCTAAATACTCTCAAGGCTGGAGGCAAAGCAACATGAATTTCAATGAATTATTAAAGAGGATTATTTATTTGCTTCCTCTGCGTCCTGAACCACCTAACTGGCAAATCTACATAGCATTTTTTTTGGAACCTGTGGCACATTTGTATGCATAATTTACTCTCATGGCTGAATATTTTCTTTAGGATACCGATTTTAGTGTATTCTTCCTGCACCTTTGGGAATTATATTTGAATTGTGCACTCCTGAAATTCAAATAGACTTTGGTTGTACATTGCATTGTACTTAACTTTGTGAAGAGATTCATTGGAAATGTCAGCATAACTTTTTCTGTGGTACTCATACGGTACCTTTCAATTTTGGTTTGTTTTAGATTAATGGCACTGTGGGAATCAAGTGAGGTGGGTGAGTTTGTGCCGTGTGTGTGTGTGTGTGTGTGTGTGTGTGTGTGTGTGTGTGTGTGTGTGTGTGTGTGTGTGTGTATGTGTGTGTGTCAGACTATGTTGGCTGTGGGAGAATGTCATGAATAAGCAAGCAGAGGACTGGAGCCCTGCCAGCCTGTGAGACTCCGACGCACTGCAGATGAGCCAAACCTCCATCCATTCACATGGAGCTCTTCGTGTCGGGGTGACGACATGCTCCCACCACCAGCGTGCTTGTCAGGACTTGTGTGCTGCTGCACTTCCGTTTGTACCCCAGATTTGCTGTTAAGGTTCTCTTAACAGATATTGTGCTGATTAAATATCAAAGTAAACTTCATAAGCAAAGACCCTATGAAGACTTAATGAGAAAATCTTGCTAAACCCATGGCAATCAGCCATATGTGTTTATAAAACCCTGCCTTGGGTCATTAACGGTACAGCACACATCAAACATGGCACCTTAATAAATAGCTACCAGCCCACGTAGAACTGGAGCTCAGAGTGTGTGACCTAAGCAAATAGCACACAGATGAAATATACATCAAGGCAAATGAGATGACACCATCATCACTGCTGATTCCAGTGTGATGTGGAGTAGGTGTTTGGTCTGGTACAACAATACGCCTAAAAGTGCAGCGATGAAGGATGGACGTTTGACCACAGAAGGATGCTTCTTATTTTACTCCTTTGGCTGCAGTGTGAGCTTGATAACTCTAATAAAAGTTATTTTGTATAAGAACTGAATCTCTTAATGATTAGACCTTGTCAGGGATAATAAATGTATGATTTGCTAAAGGTGCTGACACTTTGACTTCAAATCAAATATATGATTATTGAGGAGCTGTTGTCAATTTTACTGTACTTTGGTACACAGCTGCATATTAAATGCTCTAACACAGAGGTCCCCAACCCCCGGGCCGTGGACCGGTACCGGGCCGTGGGACATTTGGTACCGGGCCGCACATAAAGAATAAATAACTTAAATTATTTCCGTTTTACTTATTATCTGCGCCTAAACTATATTTTATTTTGAAAAATGGGCGGATTCGCTCCGTTTCTTCCCTCCATGACTTCCTCTTGACGTGTCAAGACGTTTCTGCTCACATGATACGTCACCGCTAAAATTAAACCCAGAAGCTTCAGGCCTGTCTAACGAAATCGGTTGGTTGACCTACATAACGCTTCTTTAAATTTTTGAGTGCTCAACAAGAGTAGAAAAGCGCTATGTAAGAACGAGTCCATTTACCATTTTTATTTATCAACACCGGGGATAGCAGTGAGGTAGACCCAGCCATCAAACTGACTCTCCAGCGCTTGACACCGCGGCTCTGCAGCCACGCTCCATGTGAAATCGGCCGAACCCAGTCAAACCAGAAGCCAGCAAAAATGAGTATCAGAGAAACAAGCTCAGGGGGCTTACACTGATTCAGTGTTATGGTGAGTTGTATTTTTCATGCGCTTTATACAGTAAAAATCACCTAAGTCGAAGTCGCACAAATCGGGTTTTCGCTCTAGTTGGATGGCATCTGCAGGTCCTGATTTTTCCTAACATTAATTCCAATAAAATCATCACATAAATCCGTCGGATATTCACCTACCTCGGATGAAAAATCTGGTCCCATTGTAATAAATTTCCAGTTAAATGTGATCGCATAAACTGGATGAGTTTAGCGCTAAAACCCTCCTCAGCTCCTGTCCGCCCACTTCCATGCATCGGCTCGTTCATGCACAACTACACACACACTAACAACGCCTGGAAATTGTTTTAGTGTTTATATCAGTTCATTTCACCGGGGACAATCGTATGGCAAGTGTAAGCTACAAACTTGCACTTACGAGTAAAATTTCAGATTATAAAATTTGCAGAAGCAAATTCATAGATGAAGCAGAAGCCATTGCAGCGAAATTCGATAATAGACCCCAAACTGGGCCATTTGAATCCGACTGAGGTGATTTCTACTGTATTTGTTTTTGCGGTGTATCTTATTTTGAAGGCATGTTTTACCATGGCTCTAACAGCTGACCAGGGAGCGCTGTGGGCAGAGAGCCTGTTATTCATGTTGAGGCGGGATGTTACGAGAACGCTGCTGATAGAGTTGCATACGAATACAAAGTGGATTCCCGTTTTTTATTATTATACGTAGAAAATATCACACTTGGTTATGGTCGTATCATTTATTTTGACGTATTTATTCGCCACACCTTAAAAGCCGGTCCGTGGAAATATTTTCTAACACTAAACCGGTCCGCGGCTCAAAAAAGGTTGGGGACCACTGCTCTAACAGAACCACCCTTTGGCTCAGGTAGTCTTTATAATTAGCTGGGCAGCAGTTGGCTTAAGTATGTATTTTCACTCACATCGTATTGCATATGAATTAAATGGAGATGCAAATACATGCAACCTAAATGTCCTCAGTGGTAGAAGTTTTAAAACATTTGACATTTACCTGCCAGATTTTTTTCTTTTTTAAATGCGAGTTCAGAAGTCAAATTCGCTGTTCAGAGATATGCAAATTCTAATAGGAAAAAGACAAAAGTGAAGAACAAATTGCTTCCTCTTGGACAGAAACCACATTTCAGTGGGAGCAAAAAGGCAAAAAAAAAAAGCCAAGATGCCCTCCCACACAGAGGAAAAGCAAACTTGTGCACAGCTGTACAGTAGCACATGACTCTCATCAGAACCAAAAGGGAAAACCTCACTGTAATAACACTAGTTTCATATTCTAATAATGAGGTGTCACAGGTATCTCTCACATTCATATGGAATCTAAATATAAGAGACTTCTGCTTCATAACAGTGGGTAGGTCTGATGTTATCACAGGAAACAGTCCAGTGTTGGTATGAATAAAAGATAAAGTCAAAGCCTAACTGAGTTCTGTGGAAATCAGTTGAAATTGTGGCTTTTGGACAGAAAATACTGCAGACAGAGGAGATACAGAGGATACTCTTAAAGCTGTAATTTGATGCTTTTTACATAAACAAAAGGTTTCACTTTAGTTGTTGAAAGCTTTTGAAAAGCTTATCAAAAAAAAAAGTCTCCAAGCGCACAGTTTGATTTCAGTGTTCTCAGAAAGCTAGTGATTCTCCCAACATTTTTATTAGTGTGCATATATGGTAACATCCTCTGCCTTCACAGTTTTGTTGTGGCGAGTTTGTACGCTGCTGGAATTAGAAAAGTTTCCTGTTATCACTGAATTAAATATCAGAATAACCTTGCGTGTCATTATGATGAGAAATGGACTGTTCTTTCTTAGCGATACACTTCTGTGTAGTTTAATCTGAGCTTCTTGAACCGCTGCCCGGCCGTGCACGGCATTTTCAAGAGAAGGAATATGTTTCATCTGGCTCTCGAGTTTCACGCAGCAGGTGCAGAGAAAGACCTCTGACCTCCACCTCTGTCTGACTAGGTGAGCCAGCAGGGTTCGCATCATCTCTTCCACATGTACAGTATGAAGTAGAGTGGAACCACTGGAAGTTTGATATCTGATGGTGCTGAGTGTGGGGGCTGGGGGCTTGCGTGGGGCCTCCCATGGGGGCTTCACCTCTGAACTGCTTGCTCCCGAATGTCTCTTTTGAAGTCCTGCGGGAAGGTTAAGTGCTGGCAGTTATGTATAATGGCTTCCTCAGGTTATGTTATGTTTGGGGGAAAGAGCTGTGCTGCGTTGTCATTTGCAGCCTTGTAAATGCTGTTGAATCAAATCCAGCTGAGCTGAGGCTGAGTGCTGCAGTGCTCAGGTTACATGGCAAACATAATCATTAGAGAAATGGTATTATTCAGCCCGGCATTGTGCTGATGCGCCCTGACGTAAGGATATGTGAGGGAAGTTGCATTAAAAATCTCAGAGGGCACCTCCCTTTCATCACATGGCCATGCACTGCACCATTCACAGCGGGGTCTAAACAGAGGAGGGCTGAGCTGATGACACGCTGTCGAATGGAAACAGATTTAAGAACTGAGCTGGGTTAACATAGGCAGCCCGCTGATCTGTATTTCTGCCCCTTTTTAAGTCACTTTCACACCTTTTTTTTGGTGTACGTTTGCTTTTTCGGTGTCTGCAACATCATTTTTCTTCCTGCACTGCTCTTTGACATTTACCTCCCTCCTCATTACTCACCCCTCTCTTTGAGTGCTCTTTGGTGTGGTCTCTTGTCTAGCTTCTGTTGAACCGTCCTGTAATGCCTCTGCCTATTTTATTTGTTTTACTGAATCAAGGCCACAACAGTGAGCCCTGACAGGCCTCTCCATCATGCTCGGTCTGGTGATTGATCTCAGACGGGCTTTGGGAGACTAAGGACTTACGAAACAAACAAACAAACAAACGGCGTGCACACGAGATGCTTGTGAAATGTTTGACGCGCGCCGTCATATTTCTCCCAGCGATAGCTGACGTCAAGGTAAAAGCTAAATGGTGAAAGTTAAATAATTGAATTTCTATCTTGCCTGCTGTTTGATGAAGATGAAGCATTTTCCAGCACGTTTCGTGGTTATTAGTTGTGAGGACTCACAGTAAAAGCCCTTTTATTCACACTTATTAAGATTAGGCTCCATCAGCCCATTAGCATGGATGCAGTGGCTCCTTGGCAAGAGCTCTACTTCTTACATCCAACTCAATCATTTATGCTGGCCAGTGTCGGTGTCCAGCACAGAAAGATGGCACATGGGGGGGCAGCAGCTTGCTCCTCAGATGTCCTCGCTATATTGGTATAAATCATTAGTTTTGAATAAATCCCATGTGCGGTGTAGGACAATATTCCTTTAGAGATTTTGTCTATACAGTTTTGCACCTCTCTAAATCAGATAATATTGATTCATCAAACCCATTCAGCATCATTACCGAAGAGGAAACTTCCACAGTTACCCCTGTTTGATTGCTACAAGAGTGAAATGAGATCCAAACTGCACGGCGGCCTGCTTTCATTTACACACGGGGGCTCCATTGATAACAAATGATAACAGCGAATTCTCAGAAGGGTGTTTGAGCAAAATGGCTGGCTCATTCAACAGGCCTGCAGTGACACAGCTGTCAGAGTCAGCATTGTATTGATGAGTGAGTGCATATAGGGCGGGGTGGGGGTGGGGGGTGTCTCCTGTGATACAGGCAAAAGGCAATGATAAGAAACAAGAGAGGTACAGAGGGGAGGACGTCAGGGTGGAGAGTCAAACTTGCATAAGTGACAAAACACAGGACGAGCATCCTAATTATTCACAGTTTGAACACGAATGATTTGAGCGTTCTTACGTTTCTGATTTCACTCAGTCCCACTTTCTCTTTAATTTTCTCACTCTGTTCACTGATGCCCTTTGACCCTTTCCTGCATAAACACATTCCATTAACAGCAAGTTACTTCAGGCAGATAATTTGCAGTCTGTTAAGGTTAACTGTGCTGAACTCAAATTAAGCTTCTTCCTAAAATTTCTCATAAGCACATTCATATGTGGGCTATGATTTCCATATGATATGAATTCCGTCTGGGTCCCGTTACGGTCGCTCCCTGAAATGCCACCAAATGTGACATTCAGACCAGTCGAAGTTCTGTTTAATTTCTGTAGAAAGAATTTGGAATACATGTGATTAATCTGTGGTAGTCGTTCTGTGTTCTTATGAGGTCTGTTATAGCCATAAAGCGTTGAATCAGAGCTATAGTTGGATTAGAATGGCCATTCCTTTCAGGGAAAACATCAGTAACTGAAACGCTAAATCATTACCCTTTAATTGAATTGGAGTTGTACTATTTTTCCTGATTATTTGCTTGAACACTGGAATCACTTCTCATCAACGTGAACTCACACCCAGTAATATCAGGCATTTATCAAATGAAAGCAGCAGTCATGGGTATTTTCTGGTGCTGTCTCCAATTGGCTGTGATTGAAACATGACACTAAGGTGGACATGTTGATTGAACTGTGCACGGCCAAGGAAATACGTTTTTGAAAACACACCAGAGAATCATATACAGTCCACAAGTTTTTGGACAGTAGCACAATTTTTGTAATTTTGTCTCTGTACACACACAAAAATGTGAAGATTGAAGTCCAAACTTTCAGCTTTAATTCAAACTAAACTTTTGCATTACATTTTAGAATTACAGTGCATTTTATAAATAGTCCCCCATTTTCAGAGGGTGAAATGTAATTGGACAATTGACTGACAGGCAGTTTCATGGGCACATGAGGCCTCCATTGTTATTACACGACACACTGAGCACATAAAGGATCCGGGGTTGATTCCGTGTATTGAACTTGGATTTGGTAGCTGTTTACATGAACTCTCGTTATAAGGTCAAAAGACCAAAGACTAACAGACAGCAAAAACTTTAGTCATGATTTCCACGATGACAGCATTATTTCCATGCTTAAGAAACTTCACACCTTCTAACCAAGTCAACTCAACACTCTCGAGGAGGCAGGTGTATCATTGACAGTCTATTATCAAGAGACTTCTTCATGAATGGACAAACAGAGGGTTAGCAAGCCACTGATTACACTCGAGAACAAGAAAGCATACCGCAAAAGCAACCCAAGAGTTTCTCAAAGCAAAGAAATGAACTATTTATCCGTGGCATGGAAGTTCTAGACTTCAGGCAGTCTTTGGCTGCAAAAAATATTGATCCAGTTATTAAAAATAAATAATTATTATTAAATAAACATATTTCACAGAAGGAAAATTGCAAAAAAAATTGTCAGCATCCAAAAACCTATGGACTTAACTGCCCAGTTCCTACACTGACTGAAACCATCCCTTCCTGTTGTCATAGTAGGCAGGGTTGCAGTGGATGCAGTAATTGGAATGTTTGTCCCATTTATGGCACCAGTGCACTCAGGGTAAGCAGGCCACTATTGGTAGTGGAAAAAGGGGTTATATGCCCCTTTAGTGGGTTGAACTGCATTTAAAAAGCCTCCATACACACTAATTTTGCTGTAAAAAGGGTATCAGTGAGGGAATGAGAGGGGGCAGGGTGGTGGTGGGGTGAGAGGGAGGCGAGAAACAGAAAGGACGAGCGAGTAAGATAATGAAATTCCCACTTGGCTTGTCCGTCCACGAGCTCGGCACATTAATGAATGAGCAGAACTCGCCCGTCACTCTGGAATTGGAGTGCACACACAACAATAGCCCTTTGCCTAACGAAAAGCAGGGTGCAGGACTGCTTCAATTTGCTTCTCCTCTCCCACAGAGCTTGGCATTCAGCAGAGCGTTCCTTATTCAGCGAAAGCATCCACGGCAAAATAAAACTAGTGCCATCTGCTCCATCTCCCCTTGCTTCCCGCCACAAAGCAGATGATTATCAACTGGAGGCTGCTTTGCTTCAGCGGAGCACTGGAGCATTGCAGCCAGCAACCAAAATATCAACTGTCTGCATTTGGAAACTTTTGACGAGTCACAGCCTTCCCTGTTTTACTTCCAATCTCTCAAAGGAGCTTGTTCTCTACACACCAGATTCAGTGACATTTAAATCCAGCACAATACATTTGGAAATGTCGTGCATAATTACAGTTTGTGTAACACATTCAGAGCTGGTTACTGTATGTTTTATTGAAGCAGATAATTCTATAGCAGTAATGGGCTTTTTTTGAGCCAGTAACGCTGTGTGCTTTAACGGCTTATAGTCAGTCTTTTTCTTTCTTGGTTTCTCTGCACAGAAACACATTCATAGCCAAAGGAAAGCTGAAGACGCTACAGGACAATAGAGATGGAGACCACGGGGGTCCATTCAAACCCTCCTGCGCTTCTCTTTATGGAAAGTGTGTATCTCAGCAGGCTGCCGTGTCACATGTGGTGTGCAGCCAATAGAGACACACACTAATACACGTCTAGCTGTGGTTGATGTACATGTATTGATGTGGTTTTATAGTAGATTTTCAACACAAGTTGCAGTTTTAGAAATAGGCAATTATGAAAGTTAAAGTATGTATTTGTCACTCCTTTTGTCTTCATGGTATACTCCTTTAAATGAAATGAGCTGAGAGCCACAGACAGACTGAGGGATTTAAATTGTGTTGTTTGGGTTAGATGTGCTAGTTCTGAGCTTTTTATTGGCTTTGCTGACAGTAGCGCAGCTCATCGCTGTTATGGTACTGGCTTGAAATCAGACTATTGGAACATATAAATGTATTGTTATAGTCTAGTAAACTCGTGCACTGTTTTACTCCCTCTGGCTTTTTCTTTTGGATAATGAACCACAAAGAATCTGAGAAATTCCTCAGCGCAAACATGAAATACAACAACATCCATTCAATATGAAAGCGCCCTTTTTTTTAATGGAGACCGAGACATTCTCGTTGCTTATCACCCTCATAATGTTTGAGGCACGTCTATGTCCTGCCTGTCATTGTACATCCAATGTCCATCCTTTCACAAAATGGATTTTCAATATAAAAGAATCCCTCCCCTGTGCCCTAATCCGATTTACAGCCCATTTGTATGCCTTTTAAAAACCTTTAAGTCTACCGCTTGGCTTGGTTAGTCTTTTCTTTTTTCTTTTTTTTTTTTCATCATAGATCTGGGAGATAAAGATGACATGAGGAGAGTGACAGAAAGTGGATCACAGTGATGAAGAAGAGCTGGAATGGAGAAGTAGAGGGAGAGAATTTAACCAGCACGCAAACAGACAGTGACTGCAGACTCCACAGTCGCTCCACTGCTGCTGTTTTTCTCCCATACTGAGGAGCTTAAGCTGAATAGCTTAAGTAATGATTTATCTACCATTCATATGAAAAATGGAACGCATGCCAACAGACAATAGCACCACATGCTGTAAATGAAATGTGTTCAGAAGCATAGAAAAAAAAAAGGGGATGGGAAAGATTACAGAGAAATCATATCGGGGGGATTATCAGTGCTTCCATCCATGTCAAGCCGGATCATTCCTCTAGGTGAGCTGGAAAGATGGTAGGTTACAGGGATTAGAGCAGGAGGTACAAGATGGTCACATAAGAAGCAGGATGACCATGTCCTCAAAGGGATGTTTTAGACAGGTCACATGTTGTGAAAAGAAAATGCTGACCTTAAACAGCGTGCTACCTTTTTTTTTTTTTTCATAAACACCTCCCCTCAGCTGCTGGTGTTAAAAAAAAAAAAAAAAAAGCAACACCTTGAAACCTATTTACATCCTGTTACTGCATGGTTACAGTGCTGCAGCACTGCTTTTGGTAATGCCAGGTGAAAGAGCCCAGGCTGAGCCCAGCAAGTTTCCAGCTGTCACCATTTGTGTCATTTGTGAACTCTGAGTCGGGACTGAGGTGAGAGTCAGGTTTGCTTCAAGCCATGAGCAGGCACTGCACAGAAGCTGTTTGCTACCAGTCCCCCTTCTTAACACTTAGGGTGTGTGTGTGTGTGTGTGTGTGTGTGTGTGTGTGTATACGCGTGCATGCGTACTTGTGCATGTGCACAGGCACAGTGGAAACACATTGCTATTTGCATGAGGTTCATATTCATTAACAGTTCATACAAGAGAGCATAATTAAAAGCTTGCTGTGTTTGTAATTACCCTGTAGCACCTGTTCCCCCACTGCATGTCTCCTCTCCCCACAATGTAACACTCACGATCACATTTTCTCATAGGTAGTGTGAAGGCTCAGGGGCACAATTTATTCTTTAAAGTTAGATGAGATTCATAAAGTTGAGATTTGACTCATTAAATCAGAGGATCAGAACATGAATAAATTGGAACATTGGGGCAACCCGAGAGCGATGCAAATGCAAATAGTGAAGGACACAAATATTTAAATGTGGCAAACATAATATTTATTCCATTGTTGAAAGTAGGCAGCTTAATGGAAACACAGTGTTACAGGCAGTGCAATAAAATATTTCACATTGAAAACGTGCAAACATAACACACACAGACACGCGCTCGAGTGTAAGACTTACAAAAAAAAAAAAAGAAATAACTGGACTGTTAGCCGCCCTCTAAAAGGCTCTGCATCTTTGATGAGGTGTGAGGCAGTGTGTGAATGTGTGTGTTCACAGAGCACAGGGCACAGGAAAGCTTTTCACTCAAGAGTCCTGATGCATAGTGACATCTTCATTTAGTGTTTTTGCAGAAAGGTAGTACCAGAGGGTCAAGATAGCTGGAAAGATTCATCCCAGGATTTTGCTGGGGTGGGTTTTTCAGTTAGGAGCCGTGTGGGCAAGGGAGAAAAGAACTGCAGGATTAAAGGAATGGAGATGGGCTGCCAGATGATGTTTCATTAGGGAAGTCATTACTCACCAGGGTTGCTGTAACTGTCAGCTGTAAGACTTTCCTTTTCATGGTGGAAGAAGGCAGTTATGGAAAAGAGAAAGAGAAGTGTTTAGGGCAACTGGGGTAGATGAAGGTGAGCGCTCTGAAACGGCTATAAAAAGGTACTTCAGTGATTTTATAGAATTAGCAAACTCAGAAGATTCTGATTTGAAAAGGTCCGGCTGCTGCGGGGGATTAATGTAGCACCTTTTGCCCATTATAAAAGATACTGTTTGGCACAATGAAACTGTGAAATTCCACACGCGCAGCTATCACCAGTCTCTGACTGTCCGGGGAGAAAAAAATATGAGGAAAGAAAATAAGTGAGTCATGGGCACCTTTGTTAATGTTCTTTTTTAAAAAATGTAGTCCACTATAATTAATGTGGAAGTCATAACATTTTTTTGATTAATTTTGAACTGTTTAAAGCATCTTACAGCTATTAAGTCGTGAGATGTTTTCATATGATTGTTGGGATTTCTCTGTATTATTATGAGGTCTTTACCTTACAATATAAAGCACCTTGAGGCGACTGTTGTTGTGGTTTGGTGCCGTAGAAATAAAATAGAATTGAATATGGGTAAAGTGGATAACTTTAACAGTGGGCCACTAAGATCCATTAGCTAACTTAACATTTGTAGTTTATGTCTACAAAACATCTTATAACTCAGTGACGCTGGTGTGCAGTGCTGTATAAAAGTCTTAACTCATCCCTCATTTCTTTATATTTTGCTTCCAAGGTGCCGGAGTTTCAAAGTGCTTCAAAGTTCTCCAGGCTTTCTGAAGGTGTTTCAGAGTTTTTCTTTCTGCTGCTTTTTCACTCATTTTCAGTCCAGTCCTTGTACCTGACCTTTTTCAGAGGAATGCTTTTTTTTTTTTGTTTGTTTGTTTGTTAAGCCACTTAACACTGACACATGAATCATTCAAGGATAAAAAAAAGGCACCTACTGAAGGGATGAAGCAGTGTTGTCTGCATGTACTAGAAAACTTGGCAAAGAACTGATTTTAAATGGTATCTTTAGGCACTTTGTTACAAGCAGCCTATCACAAAAACACACATAAAAAAAAATACCTAAGGCAACACAGTTTAATGGGCATAAAATAGTATTTCTGCACCAACAATGTGATTCCCAAAGAGCTATTAAGCAAAAAACCTGGCATATCTTAGCAAGGTGTGCAGTGTGTGTTCTTAAAAAATCTGAGTAAACTGGACAAGTGGAGGACAAAAGAAAAAGTGTCAGGCCTAGAAAAAACTAGCTACAGCAGATAAACAGTATCTAAAGGTCACGGTATCTAAAGGTCATGTTCCTAAGAAATAGGAAAAAGTCCAGCAAAGTCCTGACACAAGACCTGAGAGATGAATCTGACCCTTCATTAATCATCTGATGTTCACTGAAGCGTCATCAAAAAGGGTCTCAGTGGAAGGGTGGCTGTCAAGAAGCCATTCTCAAGCAAGGGAAAAGGGGAGAAAAGGCTGAGCTATGCCACATTACACAAGAGCTGCACTAAAAATCAGCAGCAACAGGGCTGATTTTTTTGGTTCAAATTTTTGAGTTAAATTGCCATCAGTATGGAGGAGGTCGTCAGAAGGTCCGGTGTTGAGAATCTTGTCGAAATTGATGGAATTATAAATATGGAAAAGTTCAGTCAGACATTGATCCAACTTGCAATGCTATCTGGAAAGTGTCTGATTGGCAACAGCTTCATTTTTCAGCATGACAGTGATCCTAAACACACTGCCAAAGCAGTAAAAGCATACCAGGATAGAAAAACACACAATGGAACACATTATTGAAGCAGTGTGGGATCATCTTGACAGAGAATGGAACAAAACGTCCAAAGAAGAGCTGCGAATGTCCTTCAAAATGTCTGGAGAATTATTCCTGAAATCTATTGAAAGAAAAGACAAGAAAGCTGCCTAAGAGAGTTTAGGCTGAGTTGAAGAATAAAGGTGCTCATACCAAATATCGACTTCCTAGCTTGTTAGAATTGTACAAACTCTGTTTTTTTTTGCCTTATATGCTGTATTTCAATTTTGGTTTGCACCTATTCTGCATTTTCCTAGCAAAGGATAAAGGATTGAGGAGTGGCAGTGAACTCTGACAAAGGCTGTGGGTTAGAGAAAAGACGCATCACTTTGTTGCATCATTTTATAACTGCTAGTAAGCTGATCATTCAGTATTTCATCAGAATGCAGGTTCGCGTATTGAGAAATGATCAGCTGGCTGCACTGAATTAAACACAGCAGACTCAGTTAAACTTTTTATGCATCAAATCAATAATTTGTGCTCATTAAACTCATAGTTGTGAAGCAGCACAATCCACCTTTTACTTCTGAGTCAAAAAAAACAATATCTCTCAGCAGTCAATGTTTCATAGTGACTGCTACTGTTACTAATATATACAGTATATTACTGTAAAATGTATAAGGTTCATTGATGTTAATGTAATGTTCATTCAGTAGCACCACTAAAAACTGTGGTGTTTCGGCCGTGTTGTCCAGCAGTAGCTCATTATAGATGCAAACAGAGGATTTGAATTGACATGATTAAATACTTGTTATATAGTTTCACACGTGAGCAATTAAATAATTGAATATTTTCACAGAAATGGTGAGCGGATTGTTCGTGGATTTAGATTTGATAACATTTTATTTAATCCAAACTACCTCAGAGCTTTTTGAAAGGCTTTCGCTTTTAAAGCGACTTGTTAGGCAGGCCATCTCTCGATGATGATGATGATGATGATGATGATGATGGGGGTTAATACGATGGTACTTATGTACCTGAACCTGATGTGCAAATTTCGTGTTTCCCTTTAAGAAATGGCAGGTTCATCTCTAAACAAGAAGAGGGAAGGAGGTATGTGTTAAGGAAGCACATGAATGGGAGGGACATGGGAAAACTAATTATACAAATGGGTAGACTGACTCCTTTACTTCTCAGTTCAAACCAATTCTGCCCTATCACTGACTGACAGTGAATTCCTCTAGAAACTTAAAAGGTCAAAGGTGCATGAGTAATGACTAGCCTGCACAATTACAAATGGATAATGGCTCCCACCTCCCACCTTCTTCCTAATCTGATGGCTTTGCAAAGCAAAGCTTGATAATGACACTCGTTTCATTCAGGCCACAGTGGGAATTTCTTTCAGCTGTCTAGCATAATAATGACCATTTGGCCAATTTTCTCTCTTTTATCAGGCTTGAGCTTCCTTTTTGTCTGAGACTCAAAATGTCTTCTCAAGGTAGAAATGTCTCCTTATGAAGGATAATTTAACGCTATATCTGCGCTAAACTGACAACATTTTAAAACACATCTTTTTCTCCCTTTTGCAGAGAAGCGCTTTTCCTTCGAAACAACCTTAACGCAAGATGGAATGACTGTGAGAGTGTCATGTTGTAGCGTCGAGGATGAAAATAGAGCTTTTTTTCTAAACGATGACGTGTGTCTTCACAGCTGCGGTCGTGAGCAGTGTAGTCGAAATCTTGAAAAGTGAACTTCTAGCGTGTGACTGCTCATTTTGAATGTCAGTGTTACAAATTATGGATTGTTTCAATACCACAGAAAACAGAAGGTCAAGGAGGGGAACTCTAACTTGCAGAGACAGAGAAAAAAATATAAAAGTTAAACTTTTCTAATTGTTTTAAAGTTCCATTGTTTTTTTTTTTAAAAAGTGGTTAATGTAAGCAGTTTTCTGTTCGTACTTATCAATGGACAAAACATAAAACCCTACCAAATGCAGCATCTTAAATTTTTGGTCAGTGTTTTGTTGTGTGTCTTGTTTCCCTGACTGAGAGCAATGGAGATAAATCAGGGACAAAGCACCAAGGGTGTGGCGTGCGAACAAGGTCGGCAATTAAGTCTGTCTGAAGAGACTAAATACATTCCCTCCATATTACCAAGCAGCTCTGGGAGACAACCACTCTCATTGTTTAAGCCTGCGGCAGCCTTGGAGGCATCGGTCGGGGTGAGGAGTATCAAGTTTATACAGGGGATGAATAGAAAATTTGATAAAAGCAACATGTGCGACCCCACTTTCAACCATGGTGCGTTCATCTTTCAGACTGAAGCAGAAAGGTGAGAAGAGGTGCACCGAGAGGCCACGGTAGAGAGACGATGAATAGGCGGGGAGGGAGTTTGAAGCAGAATACCGTCACAAAGCCTGGCATTATTTTAGTGGACCTCCCTCCCCTGTGGGAGACTTGGCTGAATGCACCTCTCCAGGGGCACAATTCAGTCAAGGCAACAGTGCTCAGCCATTCATTTATCTGAAAAACAAGTAGAATGAGTCAGAGAATGAAGCAGAATTGGTGCCGGTGAGAACCCGCATCTCTACGCAGACTGAAATTATTAGTCTGACAAGGAAGATTTAACAGATGATACTACATATTGAACATGTGTCACCACTAGTGACACATCAGCGTTGGTCTTACTCAGACCAGTGCTGGGGGTTTAAAGAGGCGTAAAGCTGTAATCCTGTTGGGGCTCCTTAGGATTTGATGTAAGAGCTTTCCTCAGTGCTCATCCTTCACTGTAGATCCTGTTGATGTTGCAAATTGTTTTAGCCTCTTGGCTTGGCTAGTGTTTCCCCGGCCCTCCTCGCTGTCTACTTCAGGCTGGCAGCAGCACAAGAGGAGCTGTCCTACTTATAGATGTTTAAGCATCTTGATGCTGTTTTTTGTGTGATACAGTTGGCTTTTTGTGTTCCTGCATGTGCTACACTTATGCATACATAATATGTGATGTAGTCCCTTGTGATCTAATATTTTTGATAGATCCCAGATTGCTGATTTGTCTGACAGTGAATCCTTAAATCAGTGGTAATTCCCAGGTCAATGTGAAGTTAAAAATGCCAGGTGAAGACTGCTGAATTATCCTCTCCTTTTATTCTCTCATCAAAAGCAGATTTTTTTTAATCACTTGCTTTCAAGTCGCCTCTGTTCATGTGTTTAAGCAACACCACAGCCAGCAGAATGTTCTGTCAGCTGTTTGAGAACTCCATAATGTTTACTGCGTCACTCAGTCAGGCTGCAGAACAGCAAGGAGGCCGCAGACCCGCATAATATCCTATTGCAGCCCCCCTGCCCACTCCCTATAGCCTGGATGCCTGTTAGTACACTGGCAGGGAACAAGCGCTTTAGCCCACCTAAGAACAGGTGATCCTTCACAGATGGAAGAGGCTGCACCCATGGGAGTTCACGCTCTATCGTTTGCATCTTTGGCTCATAAATCTTTTATAAAGGATGTCAGTTTTGCTTACACAGAGGGGAGGCAAATGCCCCTCAGGACCAGGATGAAATACAGGTACAAAAGGCTTCGGCAAGCTTTAGCGGGTTTGTGTGTGTCTGCTTGCTTCTGTGGGAACGAGCAACTTTCTTTGTGTAACCCTTTGCGCAACTATTCTTGATCCTAATTTGGTGCATGCTCCCTCTTAAATGCGCTTATCATGTGTTACAACGCATTTACCATACTAATAGTGATGACCATTTAGATGCAAATGAGCAAAGGCTGTTTGGAATGTATCCAAATCCCCCCCTCGCATTACACTGGATTCCTGAATCACTTAGTTTGAATATGTATTCTAACCGGAGTATTATTCTTTGTTGGAGTAATATTGTACTGCACAAAGACACCAGTGTGTGTGCATTATTCATTCACAGTGACATATTTAGATACACATGCGTTTAGCCGAAGACAAACAGAATGACAAACTATGTTCCATTTAAGACGTTTAGCCGTGTGCAAACAAAAAAAAATCCATCCTCCGTGTCCTTGTCCTTTACTTCTTTTCCGCCCCTCTGTGTGCAGTTTTTTCCTTTAAAGTGCTGGCTCATGGACTGTCTGCTGTATCGTGGCTCTAACTGCTTGTGACATCAATGCTGTTAGCTTTGATCTAATCATCTCTGGCTATTTTTTTTTTGGAGGGACAGCAGTGAAATTTAATACAAATTTGATTATTATGAAACCACGACTGTCAGGTGCGCGTGCACACACACACACACACATGCGCGTGTGCGCGCACCCAGCTTGTGCTGTTCCCGTCGTTATTATTCTGTCAACACAACACTGCTGACGAGTAGCTGGCCTCTCTAACCTTTGCAATTGTTTTGATTTGTCATTTGCGGCGTACATACAGCATGATGAATATTTTACCTTTGGTCAGCCCAGAGGTAGATGCGAATGAGGCCTGTAGAGAATAATGTGGATCCATGTAGACAGCTGTATCCTTGTTCACAGCGATGTCCCACATCAAACAAATAAGAGACGGAATTTGAATGCAAACGTGTACGAGCCGGGCTGCTCTGAGTCTTCCTGTAAATGTCAATGTGCGTTTATGCATGAGGAGAGCCGGCGGGTCCTCCTGATAATTTCTGCCACCCCGAAGTCATTGTTGCCATGTAATTGTATTTGCGCAACTCACCTGTTTGCTAGGGGAGTGATACTGGCACTGTAAATCAAATTATGTCGTTTATTCCGCTTCTAATGAGTGATTTAATGATATAAGTATGGTGGGCTAATGCCAGCCTGCGGCCATAAGAAAACAGCATTCTGCTAGGGCTGACTTGAAAGCCAAATGAACGCCATTATTACTTGTGTGCTGCATGAGTGGCCATGATGAACAGAAATTAATCCAGCAGTCTTTTCCTCCAGACGTCTGTGTTTTATTTCTTTAGTTTCTCCCTCGGTCTCACATACTCTGCTTCTGTTGATATTTACTTCTTGCATTGGGATATCTCAGAGTCTCCTTTTAGCCATGAGATAGCCGGTTGGCCTACCGCCATAGTTTCTTAGGTTATTGTTTGAAACTTCTCTCTGTCATCATTAACCTGTCCATATATCTGTTAATCAATTCTAATTACTCACTGTTGCTTTGTAATAATGCCTCATAGTCAGGGATGGAGCAATGCTGTGAAAAGGTGTCAGCTGTATTAACGATCGGTGTTAGTTACTTTACCAGGATATTACAAGCCTTGGGCTTGTATGGCATGCAAACTGCCACCAGATGAAGAAAAATGCATAGTTTTATTATCACATTTCCCTCAAGCCGTTTAATGCAATTTTGCTCTCATGATGCTCCTGTAAACCTATATTGGATTTCCGCTGCATGCCGTGAGATGATTAGCAAACTTGCACACTTTGAGATCAACACTCAAACTTGAGAAAAGCTGCTTGGGTACCACAGTCGAGCGACTTCATCAAACAGAGGGGTGACTAAAAAAGTGTTTGCTCACAACCTGGCCTTAAAGATACAGAAAGGGGGTTCAGTAATGCATCTTTTTCTCTGTTGAGCTGAAAGGAAAGAGAGAGTAAATGACTATTGATTGGCCAGCCGCAGGGTTGGGGTTCGTGGCCTGCTAACTGCTAGTCTGGATGAGTGGCTATTATTAGCATTGCTCAACATGTCGTGCACGACCCAGGTAAGTGGCTGTCCCTGACAAATGCTGTTTGCCAGCCCAGTCCATTATCTGTGGGAGCAGGATGACCGCTGGGCCTCACTGCTAATATGCAAGGAGATGCTTATCAGTTCAAATTAAGAGGAGGCCCTCCCAGAGACCAAGCGATGTAATTATTTTTGACAAGCCACAGCCCTGCAGCCTTGAACCCTCCAGAGAGAAAATGGATGCAACTCTTCACATGGGTGGAAGCAGAGGGAGAAAGCTGAGATCAACGCTCATGGAAGACCGCTGATGCTTTAGTGTGTTCAGTTAATTATCGATTCCATCTACGGGTCCATCACGGAGATATGGATAAGATCATTCACACGTGATCTGATACGCTATCAGATCTGTTGTGTTTTAATGACACATCAGTGATCCATCTGACGTTTCAGATTTCGCAGACATGTATAGATGTTCAGCTTATGTTGAAAGACTGACAGCTGCTTTGTCAAAAAAAAAATTAAGCCGTGAAAAATAAC
The DNA here is from genome assembly GCF_007364275.1 of Archocentrus centrarchus. NCBI lineage: Eukaryota > Metazoa > Chordata > Actinopteri > Cichliformes > Cichlidae > Archocentrus > Archocentrus centrarchus. The sequence continues at coordinate 8,425,943 of NC_044350.1, forward strand.
GCATTATGTGTCAAGACTCGAATATGAAATCAAAGTGCCTTGTAATCTTTCAGTAAACCATAATCACGCCGTTTTCAAAGTGTACTCTTATGTATCATCTTGATAATGTGTGGCCTGCTCGCTACTTAACTGAAGTGGCTTTAAATATAAAGCCCTATTTTTGTGTGTAGAACAATCCACAAGGTTTTAAAATTGCCTATAATTTGCCTGACATGTTTATGTATTAGACCGATGTAGTAGAGCGACAAAGTTGCCGGGAATGTTTCTGTGAATACATCTCCATCCAAATGAGCCTGTTTAAATGCTCCTGATTTCCAGCTATTTTACACCACAGTGTGAGGGCAACTGCGCTGACAATATGAGTCTAGTGTAACATTTGACTCTTATGAATGTTCATCTTTGATTATTTTTGAAAAAAATGTGTTGTGTTTCCAGCATTTTAGAGTAAAATGTGTTTTTATTTATATAACATGAGCTGAAGTGAGCGAGGTACACCCTGGACAGGTCATCAATCTATCCAGGTTAGAATTGCCAGTTAACCAAACTAGCATGTCTTTGGATCGTGGGAGGAGCCCAGAGTACTTGGAGATAACCCACTCGGGCACAGGGAGAACATGCAAACTCCACACAGGAAGGCCCCAGCTAAAGCTAACCGCTGCAGCACTGTGCCAGCCTGGTTCAGAATCGAATATCTTCAGACAACAGAAGCAACTAGACGATGAAACAGTAATACCTGATTGACCTTCAAGAGCGATCTACAATCCAGGGAGTATGTATAGTACTCTGCCAGCTTTTATTAAACAATTACCTCACTGTTTAACAGTCTTCTTATATGTGACAGCCACTTAAACAGTTACAGATATTGCACATCAGCGCTCTCCTCTCAGTGCAAACTGCTAAGTAAGATCTGTTTGATAGGCATGAATACCTCTGACAGTCGGTTCCTGAGGGAAATGTGTTTACTAATTGTTCATTTTTACTGGCTATGGTGCGCTCCATTTAGTAGTATTTATGGCTTAGAAAGACAAAGCAACAACTACAGCTGGTACTTGAAGAGAGAGGATGAAATGGTATGTGTGTCGCAACATTGCACATAACTGCTGTTTCAGGTGTTGCTATAGAATTACAGTGAAGAGGAACAGTGTGGGTTTGTGATAGAATGGGGAGGCACAGAAGATCCAGCAACATGACAACTCCAGCACAGCACTGAACAGTATGCAGTCACTGAAACACACGTACAAAAACCTTTTTTTTTTTTTTTTTGTTGGTCTTTTTAATGCTGATATGTATAATCTGAAATTTTTGTGTCAGCACTCATTAGTTTGTTTTTCTCATCTCAGTGCCAAGAAAACAGACCCAGTTTTTTTTTTTTGCATTTCCTTGGAAATTTTTGTTGAAGTTGCTTTTTCATTTGAGCCATATGGTTGGGCCCTGTTGCAAGCTGTTCAGCTGAACAGGAAGACAAAAGTTAGGTACCTAGAGACATCATTAAGGCTGAGGAGGGCTGTTTTAAAAGTTTCAACAGCTTTGAATAGAACATACTTGTTGATTTTTTTTCTTTTTTCTGAAGTGTGTTGAATCTTACAAATAAACCACGTGTATCTGTATGCGACAGTTTAATCATCAGAAATTGCCGCGATGAAGTCGTATAAATGCTTTTTTTTTTTAAAGTTACAACTAGATCTGTGAACTAAAAAAGAAGTGTAAAAAGTTTCTTTTTTTTTCAATCCCAAGATATTTGTCAAAACTTTCATCCTTTTTTGAAAAATAGGCTCCAAATGGTGACAGTTTGATGGGTCTCAAAATATTAACATTTATCACACATACACGCACACACACACGTGCACGCACGCGTGCGAGCCGTTCCTAACAGTCTTTCTCCAACACTGAGATCTGAAACCAATTTAATATCTGTCATGTCCCCATTAAAATCAGAGCGTTAATTACACCTTATAAAAAGCCTGTCATGTTTCATAATCCCACAAGCAGCAACAATTCAAACTCAATCAGCCACTCAGGTAAAGCATTGAATTAGTGCACTGTCAGTCTGTAATTGAATAGTTGTCCGGTCCAGGCATGAGGCTGCCAATTTAAACATGTTTATTATTCCCCATCTAGATCTTATATCTGACCTTGAAGCTTTAGAGGCTCGTTCGTTCTCCTGGCAGTTTGGTCTGAAGGAGGCAGTGAGCTGCCAGCGCACCAGAGGACAAGTGCTGTGCTGCGTACGTTTAAGATGCAGATCACGTTAGCCTGCCTTTGGCTGGCTGGCTTCTGAGAAGCAGACTAGTGCTCACACATCTGACCTGGTTGTTTCTCCCTCAGTTCATCTGTTTGTTCTGCTTCATTCTGTCCACCTACATACAGCAGTTTACTTCCTGCGTGCGTCTTTGTCATTAATAGTCATATATTCCCCACGGACCTCTTCTACAAAGCAGAAAAAGAGAGGAAGGCGGAGAAGAATATGTTCCTTTTAATAGTCCAATTGCTACTCTGCATGCAAGTGTAACAGGGTACAAACTAGGAGCACTTACAGTTTCAAAAATAGAGCTATCCTCCAAATCAAAGCACTTTTTTTTTGTGTAATAGCTTCTTTTGGGTTTAGAAGTAGCAGGAATACTATTTTCTGAATCCAAGTAACTGTGTATGCTGAAACAAGAGTCTGCAGCCATGCTAGCAGCTGCTGCACTTGCAGTATGTATATTTTAACCCAGTTATGATGCTTTATCAGATTATTACAAAAATTAATGCACACAGTGGTGAAGGGGACACCAAATTTAATAGTAAGATATTCCTGTAGATAATTTGCTGTGAAGCATGAGATCAAGCATGAGATCCATTTTTGGAAGATGCTGAAAAAACAAACAAACAAACATTTTTGAGCTCCTTAGCTCTTTCAAGACAATCCTTCCACTTTTGATCGGTGATTAGAAAAGCTGAAAAATTATTGTGAGGCTTTTGCTGTCCTTGGTGAGACACAGTGGTTCCCCTTCACTGCATTTGTAAAGCAGACTCTGAGGCTAAAGGGGAAGGATTGGGAAGGTCAGAGAATGTGAAGTGCACACAGGCAGAAAATGAAAAGAGAATCAGGTGGACCACTTAGACTTATCACCTGGGTGTGACCTGCCCAGAGCCTACGTGGCAAAGGCAGAATAGGTTAGAGTGTAACCGGCTGTCATGTTGATGTCTGTGGCTGATCGGGAAGAGGACAGAGGGGGAAGGACACGTCACGCTGGTTTCGGAAATCAACAAATACTGTACACTTTGACATGATTTAAAGTGCTGCACATAGTTGTTGTTGTTTTTTTTTTTAATGTTGGAAGAGATCCTTATTTTTTGCAGACTCAAGGTTTTTATTGCAGAATTAAACTACATAGTGACAAGTCATAAAATCTACTTCTGATTCCTCTGATAAGACACTTACTTTTGAAATAATCTCATCAGGCATGTAATTTAATTCTCCATTTTCTTGTGTTGATTTTGTTGACTCAATCATTGTTAAATATTACATCTACATAAGTGGCTTGCATTTTAATTAAAAAAAGAGCTAACCTAATTATCACGAGTGGATCTGATTTGAGAGTTAAGTGAATAATGTTGTAGGGAACAATTCGTGTGAGCTGTTGAGTTCTGCTTTTCCTGTGCAGTTCAAACAAAAACATGATCTAAGTTGACTTAAGATGACCTCAGGTAACAGTGCATCAGTGTGAGGAAGGCTGAGAAGTCATAGTAAAAAGTTTGGGGCTCCTACAGCCTACTGAGACAAATTATAAACAAAACAAAAATAGAGCATTGCAAAGAGCCAAAAGCAAAGCATCAAAAGTAGCAAAAGAAAAAAATGAAAAAGATTAAGCGATCCTTCAACCATCGTGGCTGCAACGCATGTCATTGTGCATCCATCAGTAATAAGGACTACAGTGAATAGAGATGGCATTCACGCGAGGGCAGCCACGAAGAACGTTTGCTGTTGGGGAACGGGGCCTCGAGCATCTGGGCAAGCCTCAAGATGTGAGACCAACTCGTGTCAGACAAGAACAAAATTACATTTTACTTGGTCTAAAATGATACTTTTGATCAAAATTCCCTCATTGTCCCTCTAGAGAATTTCTCCACACCAGCTTACAACAGTCAGACATGGATGTGACACTTTTTTGTTTTACTCTCTTTGGATCTGAATGCAAACTGCCGGCCAAGTTATTAACTCTCAGAACCAAGTCAAGACTAATTATTAAGACTTGCTCATCATCTTGGACACCAAGGTGTTTATGCTCATTACATTGGGTTGTGCATTTAACTAGCACTCCAAAAGATAAGCACAGAAAGCTGAATCAGTCTTGGCTGTTTAGTTCCAGTTACTGCTTGTATTAGTTCATCTTATTCCCTCAGTGTTTCCCACTCTCTTTCCCATCTTAAGTTCTTTCTTATGCCTGTACTTCCCTCTTTAGTTGTAGTTCTCACCTTCTGCTTTATTTTGGTAGATTCCTGTCTCTAGTGTCTTGTGTTTAGGTTACTTTCCCTCCTGTTTCATTGTCTTATTATTATCGTCACCTGTATCTCGTTATCCTTCTGTGTCCGCTTCCTCTAATGACCTGGTGTGTATGTAGTTAAGCTATGCTTTTCCTTCATCCTTTGTTGCAGAGTCTGTTTGGCCTTTTGTCTCTCTCCATATGTCTGCATTTGGGGTCTGATCCCTGCAATTCAAGACAAATACAAATGAAGAGATAAATGAGGACTTGGACAAAAGGACTATTTGTTGCTGTAAGAAGTAAAGTGGGACCATCAAAAAGTTGATGGTCTTAAAGCAATTAGTCTAAGGAAAGTCTATATGAAGGTGTCGTTTATTATTTTGGATTAGTCAAGTTAGAATCCTAGCCTAAATCTGTGTGAAATTCCTGGTCATGCAAGAAAGCCCAGAAGCGCACTGAAGACAAGGGGGCAAAATTCCTGGAGGTGCATCCAAAAGGCTGATCAGTAGTTAGGATACATTGACTTGGAGTGATTGATGAAAAAAATTAGATGCTACATAGTGTTGGCAGGGCTGTAGACTGCATCAGAAGGAGCCGTGAGCTCAGGAGAAACACTGTGATGTTTATGTTGGGTCGTGGTCCGGTGTCCCAGTGGGTTCTCCTCGAGGTGAGAGGATTTGAATCCTGACCTCTGTGGAGCTCAATTAAAATCAGATTTTCCAAAGAAGTCACTGGAGATGAGCAGGGTTTGATGCAATGAGTTTATTAACACACAAGTTCCAGACAAAAACACAAGAAAGCATTAAGCGCCTCCTGGGAGTGTCTGCCTTAAACAAGAGAGTGAGCAAAGCCGAGATCAGCAAAACAAACAAAGGGAGACAAAAGACGAGACTCCCGGGCTCATCCATAGGTTGGCTCATATAGGATTTCCCAAAGCAATATCTCTGCCCCTTTCTTTGACCCCTGCCAATTTGCATACTTTGTTCCCTCCTTAAACCTGATCACCAGACTGACCAACTTCCGGGCAAATTGCCAGCTGCTTTCTGAAGTGTGCTCAAAATATACATTTGTCCCTGAGGCGACCCTTACTTTATGACAAATCTGACAGGCATAGTAAATAATGCGGTCCTCGCCGGGTTAAAGGCATTTGTCACACTGTCACTTCTAGACATAACCCACCTAATTAAATTTATCCCCTATGCCTGTATACCTTTCAAAAGGTATACAGGCATAGAGTGAGTTAAAACATAATATAATGTAATATGAATATAATATGTGTATAAATGAATAACAGGCCTCAGCCCTAAACCACTATCCTAAACATACAGCGTGTGTCATTCCAGTGTATATGTGACCACTGTCACTGCTAATAAATGATACTATAAATGAATACTATAACTGCTACTACCATAACAATAAAAAATGTCAGTTACCAGATTGACTTTTCACAAGTCACGCTGGGATGACAGTCTATGCATAGGACACTGTTCTCACTGAGTGAGTGAATAAGTGAAAAACATGGGCTCTGGTGATAGTAAAACAGGGAAATACGCAGTAATACCTCTGCTGACCTTTGAGGCTTGTTGAGTGCAAAATATTTTGGTGAGGCTGATTAATAAAGACACATCAAATGTGCGTAAGTCCAGGAGCTTTTCAGTAAGTGTGTGTACTGAAGATGTTTGGATCCATCAAACGGATTAATTTGAGTTAATACATGTAAACGTCCTACTGTGAGTGTGGGAGTTGCAGTTGTGAGGCCGATCTTCTGTTGTTTGGTTTTGCCAATGATCCAGAATGTTGCCGTCTAAGATGCAACTCAGAATCCATTAATTCCCTGCTGATTCTTGATTTATGAGACTTATAAAGCAGCCGGAGAAGAGCAGAGAGACACACTTCTACACACAACAAAAGAAATATTTATTGCATGAAAGGTCAAAACAGGCACGCAACACCTTCTTTGCCATGAAGAATATTAGAATTTCTTAGTCCATTAGAGCACAGAGAAGGGCAACACCGTTTGATCCTGTGATAATTTATCCCCTAAACAGCCGTTTTCCATTCATAACTTAGCAACCATAATTGGTCACCACAGGGCCGTGAGGCTTCTTCTTTCTCCTCTTTTAAGAATTGGTACTGAACACAAAAAGCAATCACGAGTGAAAAAGTGTAATGAACATGGGCAGTGTTTTTTTGTATGTGCATCAACATATGCTGCAAACATCAGATATCAGCTAAACGTGCAGCTTACAGCAGTAACTTTGGTGTTATTTCTTACATTACTGTGTGAGATTATAGCAGGAAAAGCTCTGTTCAGGCGTCTCCTCACTGCTCCCTTTGTTGGAATTAGAGATTTTTACAACTCGGTAACCCCAGACAAAGGTGTTACTCGAGAAAGCAATTATGCCAAAAATATTTTGTCAGTCCTCATCCTTGAATCCTTTTCTCTCTCAAAAAAAAAAAAAAAAAAAAAAATTAAAACATGTACAATAACCCATAAATCTGATCATGGTTGATTTCCCCAGTATGTGTCTTTATAAGAAGATGAACATTAAAACAAGAATTATGTCATCATAATCCCTTTAAAAACCTAATTAAGACCTCCTTACATGGTTTATGCTGTGTGTCAATCGGAGATGGTGTTTTAAATCAAGTGATGGGCCTTAACGTTAACATAATTGGCTAATAATAAGGTTATTTACAAATTTTGAATGACAGCTATGCCTCTGTTATCATTGTAGACTGCTTTGCAATAATGAGAAGCTTTAGAAATGTAGCAGCAGAAACTAAAGCTCCCCACTGCATCATGTCATTAAATTTTGTCTTCTCTCTCCCATTGTTTCTGTCCTGTCTCCCTATGCTCGCATTTCTTTTTTTTCTCTTTCTTCTTTCCTCTTTTCCACTCAGCCCCCAACCGATCGCGGCAGATGGTTGACCCTCCATGAGTCTGGTTCTGTAGGTTGCTTCCTGTTAAGAGTTTTTCTTCTCACCATCACGAAGTGCTTGCTTATAAGGTTTTCTGTTTTTGATTGTTGGGATTTTCTCCTGAATACTGTAGTATCACTAGCTTACCGCACAGTACAGCTTACTGCACAGGAAAAGAATAAAAATAAACTTTAGCCGATGGTGGGGACGTAAAACTTAGGATGTACTCACACTAGGTACAGTTGGCTTGTATTGTGCCCAAGCATGATTGTCCCCACTCCACTGCTGACCTGTTTCCACACAGTGCTCCATGATCCGGGCCTGAGTGTGCTTCAGATTTTCTTGACATCTGAACTCCACTCTCTAACTCTCTTTCTCTCTCTCTCGCACACACACACACGCACACACGCACACACACACACACACACACACACACACACACACACACGGTTTTGTGAAGCGCTCCTGCATGGCACGGGTTTCAGGATTTTCCGCATTTTGTGGGTTAATTGGGGACATCTTAACTTAACGCTGTGATTTTCACAAAGGCAGCTGACATTAAGGAAGTGCTGGAGTTCTGTGTTTGGTTGCCATTAGTGATCACAGTACATGTGTATCGTGCCGAAGCCCAATACGCAGAGATCACGCTAGTCAAGCAAATTGGATTTCGGGGGACAGACGTGCTTGGACATGTTTGGATCCCCTGGTGTGAGTGTAGCAAGTTAATTTAGATGAACGTTCTCAAAACTCCACAGTGAAAGTCAGTTCATGTTTATATATATATATATATATATGTTTCTTTTTAAGTAAATATATTTCTTTGTATCAAGCCGTTAATGTTATCTTGGCTTTTTACTATGGTTCCTTATTGTGGTTCCTTATCGCCACCTGTTGCTTGGGGACATTAAATGGCGTGACACACCCCAGCTACATGTGTCACAGCTGCCCTGTCTCTCGCTCAGAGGAGACAAGCAGCTTGTGATGGTAAGATGTGTTCCTCCACTCACTGCTGGTAAACTAAGCTAGCAGCTGAAAAGACTGTGTTAATAGACTTTGAAAATATGTAATTACTGCAATAAGCATTATAAAGATGATGTTAATAGGGTTGTATCTGTTTCCAGCCTGTGAAATAATAGATTTTAAATCATCTGTGTTTCATTCATCCACGTCTTACAGAGAGTGTAGCCTGGCTGTGTACACCAAACTAATGCCCCTCGTTCCCCATTTTAAAGGTGCGTTTTGATTATCTGTTTTATTCATTTTATTTTTGTAACATATTTGGTCACTCAGTAATTTTGTGTTGTCAATTCTCTTTGAGTGTATATATTTTTATTGGACTACCCATGTTTTGTTTTTCTATGTACACTGTTGGCTGCTGCGTTTCTCGCTCAGAGGAGACAAGCAGCTTGTGATGAGAGTGTAGCCTGGCTGTGTACACCAAACTAATGCCCCTCGTTCCCCATTTTAAAGGGGGATTCAAATAAAAGCTGTGGTGACCAGAGCAAGTGTCCTCGTCTCATTAGCGACCGATTCAGAGCTGCTACATAAAACTGGTGCCGTGACCCGGATATCCAGATCAGCCGCCGCCGATCGCCGAGGTTCTGCTGTGTGCTTGTGACACCCGGAGTTCAAGTTGGTGGACAAATGGATCCTGTTAGCCTCTGAGTTGGCTGCAAATTGTCATTAATGAGCATAGGACTGTGTATATAACTTTCAATTTGTGATCTGTTTTTTTGTTCATATATTTCTTGATTGATTTAATTTCCTAAAACCATGGCAGACAAAACGTTTAATGTGTTTTCTCCTACTGGTAGAGGGAGGGGCTTATTTACATTTGTGAGTGACACCCCAGGGCCTATCCCTGAAAAACTGTTTGGGTTAGATGATGTTAATCACAATCCTGAGCACAACCCACCCTGCTCTACACCTGCAAATACCCATGAGAACAGCACAGGGCAGTTACGGGAACTTATTGGCGAATTAGGAAGCCAAATTGGTGAGTCCATAGCTGGCCGCCTTTTGGCCTCCCAACCATTTCTCACTGCACAACCCTCTCTTGCTAACCCAACTGCAGCTGAGACATTAAACACAGTTGCTGACCTGTCCAAGGTGAGTTTGATAGTCAGACCTGACATCAAAGATCCACCCATGTACCGTGGTGATGGAGCAGACAAGTACTCCATTCAGGAGTGGATTGACATTATGGACGTGTATTTGAACAAAAGAGGGCTGTCGATTACTGATCAAGTGGAGGAAATCCTGAGTCATCTGCTTGGCAGAGCAAAAAATATTGTCAGAGTGGGACTTAAGAGTAGCTCTTCAGCCAACACTGCTGTAACCCCAGAGACAATTTACCGCATCTTGAGACGCTACTTTAGTGAGACACCTAGCTCTTGCTTACCATTGGCCGATTTCTATGCCACACAGCCAGTAGTTGGGGAAACATCAGTAGACTACTGGGTCAGACTAAACACAGCTGCTGAAGTAGCTGACAGACATTTAAAGCGCCAAGGTGGTAAAATGGACAATATGGACTCAGAGATTGCCATGATGTTCATTAGGAACTGTTCAGATCCCAACCTTAGCTGTGTTTTTAAATGTAAACCCATCAGCAAATGGTCACTAGCTGACGTGCAGGAAGTTATTGATGAGCACCAGAGGGAGCACCAAGCTAAAAAGTCAGCTGCCAACATGACCAAAGCACATCCCCTTCGTGTTGCCACTGCTGCAGCAGTTAGCGAACCCCAACAGTGTGACGCAGAGTACACAAATGTTAACACAGCCAAGCTAACTAATCCTGCTAAGCCAGGTGAGGCAGCAGCTGCTGAATCTAATGCACTGGAGAGAGTGCTTAGCATGTTGGAGAGAGTGCTAGAGCGTACAAACCAGCCTACATTTGCTACCAGTAGACCACAACCCTCATCATTCAGTCGTCAGTCACCGTGCCGAGTCTGTGGACATAGTTCACACTCAACACGAACACACTGTATGAGAGAGAAAAGATGTTTGGACTGTTTGGAGATTGGGCACCAACGAAAGGACTGTCCTAAGCCTCCCACTACTCAGTCAGACAGCACTCCACTGCGTCAGGGAAACTAATGTACTCACACGTGGGAGGGGGCCGTGTGAGTGATAGAGACGAAACCCTCAAAGCCGATGATGATGCACAGTCTGTATACACAGAATACATTAAATCCTCTCCACCTAATGTTGTTGTACTGTTCCAGAACATTGCTAGGCTTGATAAAGCTGACAGCCTATTCTATACTAATGCACAAGTGGAGGATCAGGTCTCGTTACAAGCTTTACTTGATTCTGGCTCAATGGCATGTACAATCAGTGAAGAAGCTGAGCAGATGTTAACCAACATGCACTCGGTACCTATGCCCCATGATACTTGTCCTGACATTGTACTTGTTGGCTGTGGGGGAGTCAAAGTTAGGCCCAAGTGTATCTATGACTTGAAAATGGAAGTCTATGGTCACACATTCAGGGTCCCTGCTTTAGTAGTTCCTGGACAAAGAGACCAGATGATCCTAGGGACTAACGTCATCAAACACCTCCTTAAACAGTTCAAACAGTCCACACAGTTTTGGCAAGTTCTGAGTAAACCTGAGTCGACTGACGCACCTGAGATAGTGCAATTTCTCAACATGTTGTCCGGCATTAACAGGTGGAGGGGTGACAGCATCCCTGATGTCATTGGGGTGGCTAAGTTGACCCAGGCTGTGACCCTCTTGCCAGAACAGGAGCACTTGGTGTGGTGCAAGTTGCCTGCAGCCTCAGCTCTTTCAGAAGGCAGTGCTGTCCTAGTTGAGCCAGCAAAGGTCCTTGCCCACAAAAAGGACGTAATTGTTTGCAGATCTGTGGCAAACATGAATGGTGATAGGTGGATCCCAGTTAGAGTGCTAAACACTTCCAACAAACCTGTCACCTTACGGCGCAACACAAAAATTGCGGACGTGTCAGCTTGCATTGCTGTTGAGGACCTGGACGAGGGCCCTGAGTTAGGAGTAATTGACTCGGTTGAAATAACCAACCAGACGATGTGCAGCGAACCAGCCAACCAGTCTCAAAACCCTCTCGAGCCCAATCACAAAGACACTTTAACCAAGCTTGGACTTGAAAGTCTAGACATTGATGCTTGCGAAGTATCACATTATTGGAAGGGCCAGCTTCTGCAGCTTATCCAAAAGTACGAGGATGTCTTTTCAAGGACGAAGCTCGACTGCGGGTCAGCGAAAGATTTTGTTCATCGGATCCATCTGTCTGACACGCGGCCCTTCAGACTCCCATACCGCCGCGTTCCACCAGGCCAGTACCACAAACTCAGACAAGTACTTTCAGAAATGGAAGAACTTGAGATCATCCGCAAGTCAAATAGTGAGTGGGCGTCACCACTAGTTCTGGTGTGGAAAAAGAATGGAGACTTGAGAATCTGCGTGGATTACCGCTGGTTAAATGCTCGCACAATCAAAGATGCTCATCCGCTGCCACACCAAGCAGATTGCCTCGCAGCTCTGGGAAAAAGTGCCATATTCAGCGCAATGGATCTCACTTCTGGCTTTTACAATGTTGCTGTGGCAGAAGAGGACAAGAGGTTGACAGCCTTTACAACACCTATGGGACTCTACGAGTTCAATCGACTTCCGCAGGGGCTGTGTAATAGCCCAGCCAGTTTCATGCGACTCATGATGAGCATATTCGGCGACCAGAACTTCTTAACTCTCCTCTGCTACTTGGATGATGTTCTGGTCTATGCACCTGATGAGGCTGAAGCTCTGAAAAGACTAGAAATGGTTTTCAGCAGGCTGAGAGTCCATGGATTGAAATTATCCCCTAAAAAATGTCAGCTACTCAGGAGGAGCGTAAAGTTTCTAGGACATGTTGTGGACAGTAGCGGAGTTTCAACTGACCCTGACAAGATCAAAGCCATTGCATCAATGACTGAGACAGATCTTATGATGGAGGATGCCATGACTCCTTCTCAAAAGAAAATCAAGTCATTCTTAGGCATGGTCATGTACTATCAGCAGTTCATCCAAGATTGCTCCAGAATAGCCAAACCCCTCTTTGCACTCACAGCTGCCCCTAAGGGGAGAAAGGGTAATATCCGTGGCGTTGCCGCATTCAAAAAATTACATCCAAGTGACTGGAAACAAGAACACCGTGACTCATTCAAACAGCTGAAACTTGCCCTTTTGGAGTCTGTTGTCCTGGCGCACCCAGACTTCAGTCGCCCGTTCGTCCTCTCAACAGATGCCTCGACAGATGGACTCGGTGCTGTGTTATCCCAGGTCCAGGAAGGTGAAACCAAAGCACGCCCAGTCGCCTTTGCCAGTAAGGCACTCACTCGTGCTCAGAGCAAATATCCAGCCCATCGTTTAGAGTTTTTGGCACTTAAATGGTCAGTTTGTGACAAGTTCAGCCATTGGCTAAAGGGACACGCATTCACTGTATGGACGGATAACAATCCCCTGACCTACATCCTCACGAAACCCAAACTCGACGCATGTGAGCAAAGGTGGGTGGCAAAGTTGTCCCCATACAATTTTGACATTAAATACATACCTGGCAGTAAGAATGTAGTTGCTGACGCCCTCAGCCGACAGCCATTCATCAAGAGCCGTGTCTCCCAAAGGCTGGTAACAGAGCCCTATGAAAGCTTGCTAAAAGAATCACAACAACTAAGGGAAGATACAGGCCAAGAAGTCTTTAGAGTCAGTGCCAATCATCAGACAGTTGAACAGCTCCAAGCCGCACAGGGCTTAGAACACCAGTCATTCAGTGGTGAGGAAGTGTCTGCAGTTCTATCAGGACATCTCGAGTGGGAGTATAGCTCCGAACAGAGAGTAATGGCATGGTTGGCTCATGACCTGGAGGGGCTGGTACAGGCTGGCCAAGTCACCCTACCTGCGTTTTCCATCCAAGAGCTTCAGGAGGCACAGCAAAATGACGCCACAATATCTCAAGCCATTCCATTTATCACACGTGGTAGGCGACCATCAAGGAGGGAGAAATCCAACTTGCCCCCAAGAGTCTTGAAACTCCTGAAGCAGTGGGAGAAACTGAAAATGCTCGATGGCATCCTGTACAGGGTGTGTAGAGACCTCACCACTGGCAAGAAACGATACCTGTATGTAACACCCCTGTCCCTTGTTGGTCAAGTACTCCGTGGAGTACATGATGATGCTGGGCATCAAGGTCAGAGCCGGACACTACATCTCGCACGACAGCGATTTTTCTGGCTCAATATGGAGCACAGTGTCCGTGAATATGTCAAATGCTGCAAACGCTGTGTTGTGAGTAAAACCCCCGAGCCAGAGGGTAGGGCTCCCCTTGAGAGTATTAAGACCACAAGTCCCCTGGAGCTAGTGTGTCTTGACTTCTGGTCCGCAGAAGACTCTAAGGGTCGAAGCATAGATGTACTAGTAGTGACTGATCATTTCACCAAAATGGCCCATGCTTTCCAGTGCCCAGATCAATCAGCTAAACAAGTAGCCCGCCAGTTGTGGGACAGGTATTTTTGTGTCTATGGCTTCCCACAAAGAATTCACGCAGACCAAGGCGCAAACTTTGAGAGTGAGTTGCTTCAACAATTACTGCAAGTGTCAGGTGTAAAAAAGTCAAGGACTACGCCCTACCACCCCATGGGCAATGGCCAAACTGAAAGGTTTAACAGAACCTTAGGAAACATGATCAGAGCCTTACCACCCCGTGATAAGAGTAAGTGGGCCCAAATGCTACAGACACTGACCTTTGCTTACAACTGCACGGTCCATGAATCAACCGGCTATGCACCCTTCTACCTGATGTTCGGTAGAATTCCTAGGCTTCCGGTAGATGTCTTGTTTCACAATGTAGAGAGAGATAATGAAATCACTGACTACAATGATTATGTCAGAAAGGTGAGGGATAACCTCAAGGAGGTCCTTGCTGCTGCTCAGGCCAATGCCAACGCCAGCCAACAGCGTCAGGCCCGCTTGTACAATTTGAAGACCAAAGGCACGGATATTGATGAAGGCGACCAGGTTCTCTTGGCAAATAAGGGCGAACGTGGACGCAGGAAACTTGCAGATAAATGGTGCTCCACCATCTACATGGTTGTATCCAAAGACCCTAAATGTCATACTTACCGCATCAGAAACACGACCAATGGACAGGAGAGAGTCGTCCACCGAAACCTGCTCCTGCCAGCGAACTTCCTGCCGCTCAAGTTGGATCGAGAACAAGGGTCTGTGTCCTCTTTTGATACCAGCCCTGATCCGAGTAGTGTACCCGGTGTTGAGCAGGACCTTTCTGTTGCAGATCCAGAACATGATGGGGTGGATCGTACAGCTGAGTGGGTAGCTAGTACAGTGTCTTCAGGAGAACCCATTTCCCATCCACCGTCCTGTCAGGTGACCTGTGACCCAGCCATTGAATCCCATTCTGATTCTGACCTTGAAGCTTCTAATGAGGTTGAGGGCTGTGAAGAGGGTCACAGAGTAGAATTAGGCAGTGTTGGGAGTCCCATGAAGAACGACAGAGACACTGTCAAAGGCCCAACCCCAAGTCTCAGTCGTTTTCGTGACCAGCCCATTATCGATGATGTGGCAGCAGCCACGGGGTCTGATGAGCTGCCACCTCACACAGCAAGTGTTGTCAGGACTAGGGCAGGGAGGATAGTGAGACCAGTCAACAGACTGATACATAACATGACACAAAAGAATAGGCAGCTACGCTGTATGGTAACTGATCTCACCAGGAGTTTACTTTTGTAGATAAGAGATTTTAGTCCCTGTGACTGTTTGAGTTTTGACGACTCACTGTAAATTCTGTATGTTGCCAATTGGCACGAGGTTATTGGAGGGAAACAGCCACTGACTTACCTGTGTGAGGTTGTGTTTACGGCACTATCTTGTTGCAAGCAAACATTGTCGAGTCTGGCCAACTTTACAGTGTTGCTTTTCCTTTTGTAGAGGAAAACAGTGATGTTGCAATCAATTGAAGGTCATTGTTTGTGGTTAGTGGTGATAATGTTTCTCTAGGTCCAATTTTGATGTGCATTGGTACAGTTTTGAGAAGTTCAGGGGGAAGCATGTAGCAAGTTAATTTAGATGAACGTTCTCAAAACTCCACAGTGAAAGTCAGTTCATGTTTATATATATATATATATATATATGTTTCTTTTTAAGTAAATATATTTCTTTGTATCAAGCCGTTAATGTTATCTTGGCTTTTTACTATGGTTCCTTATTGTGGTTCCTTATCGCCACCTGTTGCTTGGGGACATTAAATGGCGTGACACACCCCAGCTACATGTGTCACAGCTGCCCTGTCTCTCGCTCAGAGGAGACAAGCAGCTTGTGATGGTAAGATGTGTTCCTCCACTCACTGCTGGTAAACTAAGCTAGCAGCTGAAAAGACTGTGTTAATAGACTTTGAAAATATGTAATTACTGCAATAAGCATTATAAAGATGATGTTAATAGGGTTGTATCTGTTTCCAGCCTGTGAAATAATAGATTTTAAATCATCTGTGTTTCATTCATCCACGTCTTACAGAGAGTGTAGCCTGGCTGTGTACACCAAACTAATGCCCCTCGTTCCCCATTTTAAAGGTGCGTTTTGATTATCTGTTTTATTCATTTTATTTTTGTAACATATTTGGTCACTCAGTAATTTTGTGTTGTCAATTCTCTTTGAGTGTATATATTTTTATTGGACTACCCATGTTTTGTTTTTCTATGTACACTGTTGGCTGCTGCGTTTCTCGCTCAGAGGAGACAAGCAGCTTGTGATGAGAGTGTAGCCTGGCTGTGTACACCAAACTAATGCCCCTCGTTCCCCATTTTAAAGGGGGATTCAAATAAAAGCTGTGGTGACCAGAGCAAGTGTCCTCGTCTCATTAGCGACCGATTCAGAGCTGCTACATGAGCAACCTTCTGACTGTCTCTGGCTACTCCGGTTTCCTCCCGCAGTCATGCATGGGTAATTTGTGATTTTAAACTGGCTGTGGATGTGAGTTAGAGTAAGGGTTGAAAGTCCATAGAATAAAGCACTGTACAAATGTATGGATAAATGTGGCTTGTAGGCGCTTTGAGTGGTCGGTGAGACTAGAAAAGTGCTGCCAGTCTGTTTCCATTTTTATTCCATCTGTACATACTTTAACCACACGGATGTCAGATCTAAGGCCAGCCCATTACCCTGTGGTTTTCTCACAGTAGCTTTGGATCAGGTGTACACCTAAGAACAAAGTGACCAGGTAGTTTTTTATAACTTATAAAAACAACAGAAATTCAAGCCTACTACCTGCTATATCTCTAGTATTAATGCATGTCTTGTGAGACCACAGTGACTGGCTGATCCAAAAGTCAAAATGCTATAATGGCTTTTACCAGTATGAAACTGAAAAGCAACAGGTATACCCACTCTTTTCTGGGATGGTTACATAAGATTTGAATCGGTTACACTGAAGTAAGAGCTACTGCAAGGCATGCCGCCCTTATGTTTTCATGCGCTACGATTGGAAATTTATTGTAATAAGATTCAATGTATGAAACTGTAATAATCATCTGTACCCTGAATGTATATGGAACTATTTTTACTCTCAGAAAGAACATAAAAGCAAAGGGGTTTGGAGGTAATATGATCGAAGAGCTGAGGTGCGTGTTATAGCTAACACTTATAATGAGTGGCTGCTTCAGTGATGTTTTCGAGATTCTCAAGTACCAAGAGGGATGTTTTGACACCTTAAATTGCATTTAAAATCAGAGGCAATGTAATTACTTGAGTGAGCTATAACTGAGTGGTAAAACTTTAAAATCTTGCACAGGTTAGACTTCTTCTGACCTTATTACCTTTTTATTTGCTTTTAGTTATTGTATTCTGCTTCTTTCAACTGGAAAAAATTCATTTTGTAGTTGCAGATGGGCTTTTTACTATTGTGTGTATAATGACGCACTTCCCAGAAGAGTTTCCTTTTTTTTATTATACTTTCTTTCATCTTGAATATCTTAATGGGCACATAACATTTCTAATGGAGGCCCTTACACAAGGCCACTTTTACATTTAGTGGGTAGAGCTTTTCTTCAAGTAACTGAAGGCTGTAATTCTACTTACTGATACCTTTGCACCCTTAAAAGTGCTCAGAAGTAGAGGGATTTTTAGACATAATCAGGGATCACAGCCATTAGGATTTTTTTTTTTACAATATGCATACATGCAATTTTGTCTGTGGGCCTGCCTGAGGCTTTACATGGTCATTTAGCTTATCAGCACACAGGCCAATTGAAATCAAGGTCCGGATGCCAACCTTCAACCCAAACCTGAAGACTCTCTTTTGACTGGAAAAAATGGCTCTGTACACCTACACACTCACAGCACCTCTCTCTCCCCTCTCTGGCAGTAGTTTTTTCAGCTGTTGCCCATTCACTCATGGATGAAATGAAGTATCCTGTGCCGTGTGGATGGATACCTGCCCAAGTTAAACTCAGTCTGACAGGTTCTAATGCCCTGGTCAGTGTACTAAATTAGGTATTGGGAGATAGTGAAAGCTTCCTCTGCTACTGCTCCCCATGGCCTTGGCCTCTATTTCCAGTTATGCAATGTGTTGAGGGGCTATGCGGTATTTTAAAAATGTTACTTGTGAGAAATCTTCCCTGTAGTTACCTGCTGCTCAACGTATGAGCCATCCACATACATTACAACGGCTAAATGCATCAAACAGCTTATTGGCTGCGGTGTGAAGTCGGCTGGCTATTTGCGACTTGATTGATTGAGATGGATTTCTTGAGGAGCAGCCTGTGGAAATTTAAGTGTTCAGTGACGAACTGAGAACATGGGCAACAGTGCAGATCATTGAGCCAATCGACCAAAAGCTCTGTGGTCAATTTGAATGTGAGAAACCTAATATGGAGACAAAAGTTTTTTTGGGGGTGTTGTCTAACTCAGTTCCCAACATTTCTGAACCCCCTCTGCACCACCGGTGTCTATGCATCCATCCTTTCCTCCTCTCCCCTCCTGTATAGTCCTGTGGTAGCATGTTTAGTGAACAATGGTACCACTGCCTCTGTCTTGCTAGAAGGAGCACCTCGACAATTCACACTGATTGTTCTCAAATTGCCCAGCTGGGAGAGTCACCTCTTCTGTTTGATGCTTTTAAGTGCCTCTGATTCCACCGGTGCAGGTATTTCCAGCTTTCTCAGATTTTCCAATCCTGCATCCTTCCCATGATTTTTTAGGGCGAGAGAGTGTAGTGTGGTTTAAGAATATTGGCTCTGCAGCTCGAGGAAAACAAAGCAGAGCAAAGAGGAGCAGTGCACAGGAGTCTTCTCTTTCTGAGATGCCATCCATCTTAGGCTGAATTCCTCACAGTCTGCTCGAGTCTTTTTTTTTTTTTTTTGGACAAAAAAAAAAAAGAGTTTGCTGTCTTTCATCCTAGAGCTTGAACTACTGCACTATAGTGGAGAATGCATTATTCTGCTTTGCTGCAGTTTCTTTACAAATGCTCTTTACACTAACTCACCTCTACAACTATTGTCTGAATGATCCCATAAAAGCTATGACCACTTTTTCATCCTTTGGACGAGTTGTGCTGTTGCAGGAGTTTTCTCTCATCCAGTGAAATTCCTGTTGTCACCCAGAGAAAAAGAATAGTGCAGCAGAATTAAAACCTTAGTGAGTCTTTGATTAGAAGTAAAACAATACCTGTGATTTGCTCCTACGCTATTATAACACGGTGATCATAATTCTTTTAGCTTGCTTATTTCATTGAAAAGCGATCTGCCGCGACATCTGGTTTCCATCATTTTCTGACACTTTGTGTTTCGAGTGTTAATGGCCTTGATGGTTAATTTTGAACACGGAGATAAAGTGTAACGCATCTGTCTAAAATGAAGTTTAATGGAACAGATCCCAGTGAAACAGACATCTGTCACCAACTGCAAGCCTCCAGATGTGTAATGATAATTGGACCACACCAGTAGATTTGTCACATATTGCAGCATGTTATGATGGAGCAGTGTGATTCAGCTCCAAGCAGCTTTTTGGCACCGACTTGTGATGAGTGCAAAGTCGAGCGTGTTCTGTGCAGTTGGAGTGTCCAGACAGTTGTGGTGATGAATGCGTGTATCATCAGAGCTGTGAGTGTGACAGGTCTGCCATTACGTGAGAGTGATAGCTCAAATGGAGCACCTATAATTACTGACCTGTCAACAGAGGCAGCCCAACTGCCTATCCCATATCCATGCACTTTAATTGGAAAACACCAGCTAGATTGCTGCATTAAACTCCTGCATTGATGTCTGTGAAGCTCTTTGTGGAAATATAGTGCGTGCCGCTTGCAGCAGGAGGCCTCAGTGATAGTAACAGGGCTGGTTGGTAAGTGATTTAATTCCCAATTAGGTCTGCTGCTGTGTGGAATGTGGAGATGGGGCTGTCATGCAGGATGAATCAACTCAAAGTATAGACTGTATATAAATGATCTAAGTAGCTTCTGGGTTTGAAAAGCGTAGCCAATGTGCACGTGCTCCCTGCTGACCTCTAGTTGCAAAAAGAAGCACTTGATCTATGACCTCAGTTAACACTTTATTGATGAGTTTATGGTCTCGGTTGCTAGTTTCAAGTCTCATTTAATACAACATAATGTTCTGTGTAGATTATGGTCCCGTTCAGGATCAAATAGACAATAAAGTTGGGTGTGCTTTAGGGCAGGGTTAGGTGGAGGATCAGTTTCTCAGTCAGATCCACGTCTCCTTTGCCATGCCAGGTTTAAAACACCAAGATGGGCACAGCCAAAATGCTCAGCTTGAGACCTTTGGACTTCACCGTGGCTATGCAAAATTTTTTTTATACACAGTCTATGATTTAAGTATGAAAAACTGCATAAGCAGTGTTATTTAAGGACACCCCATAGTCTTCTTTATTGTTGGTCTGTCACCTTCACTCAATAGGGCATCTGTAACGTTCTGTTTTTCAAAATTAAACAGGAAACCATAAAAATACATTAAGTGGCAGATTTTCCTTTTTTCGATTTTAATTTTAATTTAATTTAATTTTAATTTTTTTTATTCCAAAGAATTTAATATGAGGACAGTTCCTATTAAAAGTGATGTGAAGTATAAAAAAAATATTGTGAAGAGAAACATATTTCTGGCACAACCATCTGTGTGTATGCATTTCCTGAATGAATAAAAAGGCCATTCAAGTCATTAAGTCAATAAAGGTATCAGAATATTTGCATACATATAACAATGCTGCTTGGTCGTTGGAGTCAGTCTTTGTACCTTGCGTGTATAGTTGAGCTTACCACTCCATCCATGCACGTACATGTCTTCTATTTGACCTTTGGCCTGCCTCTGAACCCATTATCTCTGACAGCACACCAACATGAATGCCCTTCACTGCTCGGGCTTATCACCTGCCACTCCTTCCCTGTCACCTCGTCTCAGATGCAGGACGGGCTCGGCCGTCTGCGGTGCTCCTGTTGACCCTACCTCTGTGAACAAGACAGAGACCTTTTGAAGGATGTCCCTGCCTAATCCTGCCACCTCACCCTGCATTGACGGCCTGTGTTTATCAGCCGGAGCAGGTTAGGCTTGAGGACGCTCTGCATGAGGGAGAAATAAATAGACAGGAAAAATCAATATGAGCTGCGTCAATGGGCTTCCACGCTTTAAGAAACAGGTATTCAGCACATCATTCAGCATAATGTCTCACCAGAGTGTGTTGTTAAAATCATGTCAAGTTTAATCAGTGGTGGATTTGATCAAAAGGTTTTAATATGGGCTATACAATATGTTATGATGTGCAGCGCCAAGCACTCTTTGGTTTATTAATGCAAACAGAACAATAAAAAGTAAGTCTACTATATCTGCACATTTCAGCAAGTTCATCAAGGTTGAAGGAGTTGATAAAACTTTATCAAATTGAGTCAGCACATTCTCCTTTTTACATCCAAAAAGGCACAAAAGCCAATTTTGCATTTTTCTCGCTCTTCCTCTCCGAGTGTTACTGGAAGATTCTGCAGAACACCATCATGCAGCCCTCTGGGTTTTGCTGACAGGGCAGAATTAGGCTGAAGCCACTGTTAGTGATGTAAAGCTGCCAGTGTTTATGTGTGACACCCGTGTTGAGATAATCCAAGCTGCCACATCTACGTGATGGGCCCTCAGATATTAAGGGCTATTTGATTTCTTGCTGATAAAATACCCACAGTTGCGGTCATCCCCTCTCAGGTTTCATGGCTTTCATGGTATTTGCTAATATTGCCCCACTGCACAGCCTTAAATTATAATACATTACAATATAACTGCAGATCGGTGGGGTAATTGTCTGAAAACAGCATAATGGAGGTGTCTAAGTAATTTCACAACTGAGAAGAAATAACCTTTCATAAACAGCTAGGACAGGGTAGTGTGCAGCTTAGATAACATTCAAGAAATGAGAAGAAGAAATGAGTTGAAAAGCCCCCCCCATGAGACTGTTTTTATGTGGACATTGGATTTGTTCAAAGCACCATCTACACTATATTGATCAGTAAAAGAGCTGCTATTTAAACAGGACAGAGTTTGAACATCATCTTTTTGTATGGCCTTTGTTGCTATAGTTTAGTGTCGTGCTCTTCACACTGCAGGTAGTTACAGTTTTTTTTTCCTCTAAGCTTTTACGTTCTCCTTGATCTTTTGCACTTGTTGGCAAATCGGTTTAGTTGTTATGTAATTACGTAGCAACAAAAACATCTTCGCTGTTTGCGGTTTACAGTGATCTGAAGTTTGAGTTTTGGCCATTCATCACACTTTTTTTTTGAGAAACAATTCTCAGACAGGTCTTAAAGGGACATTTCACTCTAAAATCAAGTGTACATATTTTTACTCTGGCCTTTATCTCCAATTGTCTCCAATTTGTGTGCTTAACCTGTCATCAAAACAAGAAAACAAACATATTTTAGAAATCTGTCAAACTTGTTTAAAACTAAGAATTGCTGAATTCACATTCATATCCAAATGTGAGTCCGCGCACTGGCTTTTCTCTGAGAAGTCCAAGATTAATCAAGCAGAGCTGTTCAGGAATGCAAGTAAGTAACTGTAATTTGACATCTTAATCAAAAAATAATCATGCGCTTCACTATTTTTTTCTGCTTTTTTTTTTTTTTTTTTTTAAAACAGTCATTTCGGAATTCATGGATAACAACAATAATTATGTTTTAGCTTTAAAAATATCAATTTGATTAAAGTGCTCGGAGTGGATTAACCATTAGGAGTAGCTCCTTCTGGAAATTGTGACCAGGTTACTCTCAGAAATTCACAAACCTTGTTGTGACCACTTTCGTGTAGGAACTATTTTCTTTCTCCTCTCCGAATCTGTCAGTGTGGATGGATAAATAACACTACAGGCCAGAGGAGAGCATAATTTGATTTTGCTGATGGTTCATTTCACTTAAAAAGCCCAAGTAAAGCTGGATTGCTTTGCACTGAGGTTTTATAAAGTTACCTGTGGTTCGAGCCTGTGAAATACAGACCAGAACGTGCACACCCCTGCCAAACAGTAGCATCAAACAGCAGCTAGTTAAATGCTTTCTTGTAAGTCTAAACCAAATCCAACAGCAAATGCTTTCCCAAAACAAATCCAGCATGCAGTGCTACAAATATACCCTGTTTTTTCTCTTATGGGTATGTAAAGAGATCTAAATGGATGCTGCGAAAGAATGGGTCTGGCCAGGCTTTCCTTTTTAAAGCTTTTCTGATGAATAGCAAGCTTGGTTATTCTCCCAGTATGAGGCTTTAATAAGCCCAGGGACCCAGTCAAGGCCCAAAAGAGAAGCTCTATTTAAACCAATCTAAGGGAGCACGGAGCATGATTTACGATGTAGGACTGACTGCAGTGCTGCTTCTTTCTTGCAGACCCCCCTCTGTAGCCAATCACAGTCAAAACATTCAATACTTCCTGCTAGGGCTGACTGTGGACCCTACGTGGTACCACTGCTTGCGCTGTTGTCACTGGCTCTAATCTTTTTGATTGATTATCAGCCTAATCCCCACATAATTCTCTGCATTTTGTCCCTTGGTATATGGAGGCATTAAAAGGCTAAAGACACTGTTAACCATTTCCTTCGTTGTGGAGGGTTCATTTCCTTCATATGTGTTTTATATCGAATGATATATTTGGGAAATTATGATGTCCTGCAAAGGTCAGATTTAGGTAAGCCGTGCATGCGATTGTAGCCGCGATCCACCGATGAACGTCATAGGCAATGGCTATATATCCCTCTGTGTGATTCGAGCCCATGGTGCGTGCACTGAAGTAATGGAGCTGTCTTCATGCTTGACTCTTTCCCTCAAGGGCCTTTCACTTCTAGCAGTATAGCCAGAAATGACACCATGAGAGCTTGGAGGGAGAGACTTCTGGCAAAATGCAGATTGCAATGCAGAAAGCAGGGAGAGAAATATCAGTCAAACCATATTTTCATATAGTTACAGCATGCATCTCTTTTCTTAGTAGTTGCATCACATCAACGGTTCCCAGTGGTCATACCCTTGAGGTGGTGACAGGTTAAGTCTTCAACCTGCTACTAATGTAGAGAACCTGGTGCGGCAGAAAGAGTTATGACCTCTGACCAGGCAGCTTGGACAGTGTCTGACTTGTGTTCAATCCAGAGCGGAGCGGTGTTGACACAAAATGACTGTCTGTCAGTATGGCAGACAGTAAGAAAAAGCAGAAGAGAGGCAGTGTGTTATCAGACCAGCATAGGAACCCAGCCACTCAGAGTGATAACACAGAAAACACATTCACATCAGACAAGCTGCCTCATCCCTGGTCTCCCACTATCTCCTCTCCTCTTCTCCCCCACTTCTTTTGAAATAGAAAAACAGTCAGAAAATGACAAGTTTGGATTTGCTGGCCCCTGAGTCTGTGCTGGAATGAGGTTGGAAGAAATTCAAGTTGTGGAAGAGAAAGGAAAGTCCCTTCATCTGGACAGATAAGGTTTGTAGGGTGAAGAGGCACCTTTTGTGAATGTGAGCACCGCAGTTTATTTTTTCCATTCACTTTTTAACATACTGCATGAGTCCCTCAGCTCAGTCCAAACCTTCGTCAGATATTTCATTTCTATAAATATTAAATTACCCAATACAGGTGACGATAGCTTTGCATAAATGTTGGTGAAACTCAACTTTAAATTAAACTTCTTCATCTTGTTAGATGTTTTTTCTTCTATTCACATGATAAACCTCCTAGCTAATATTGATATGGAGATCCATCACCAGACTTCATTAATGTTAGGACCATCAAACTAAAGTAAATAGGACAAATTTAGAAGCACTTCGTCGCTCTTATTCGACAATGTCTGACTACCTGTCATGCAGCAGTCTACCAACTCAATATCTGTAACAGTGGGGAGGCACTCAGACATGAAAGCAGCAGTATTAAAATGCTTCTTTAAAAAATGGAACAAAGTCACTCAGCGTCTGATGTCTTAAGCGGATTGAGAGAAAATCCATCTGCCTTAATGTCAGCTCAACTGTCTATGGAGTATAGTGAGTAGTAGGCTTTGTGGATAGCGATGTTAGTGAGGAGTGGACTCAAGCTGACAGCAAGAGGTGAGAGGAGAGGAGGGGGAAGGAAATTTGCGTTTTCTTCTTCTTTTTTTTTTTTTAAACGGCAATAGGTGCATTTTAACTGACTGCATGGCTTAGAGGAAAATCAGAAAAACAGGTGTGGTTCAGCGATTGGGGGGCTGCAGGGCCTAAATTCTGCACTCTCAAGGAAAACGGATTTTAATTGGTTGTGACAGAAAGACATGACAGCATTTCTGCTTGCTTGTCAGAATTATTGCGAATTAAAACGCTTATGGAAGAGGTAGCAGAATTTTTTGAAGGCATAACACATCACTTACACATGAGTCACAAATGTGTTTGTAAGTGCGCTCCTAATTATTTGTGAGTATCCCCGAAGCGGGTAAACACGTGTGAACGTGGCAAAGGGCTCAACTTAATCTCGCAATCACACCATCAACAGGCACCATGTGGCTACGGTTTCTAATACTCGTCCCACATGTTTGTCATGTTGCAGTTTTACAAACAGAATTAATCTAATTTTGACTTTGTCGAAATGACAGCAAAATGCGTGGATTATGTATCCTCAAGGAAAAGCCCAACAGCTACAAGCACAGAGGAGTGAGGAATACTTTCCTCAGCTGACTTTAACAGTTGGAACTAAGTGAGTGCGTTCTTTGCCAGGGAGCTGAATGCATTACCGGTGCCAATGTAATATGCAAATTCTGTTAAAGGAAATGTAATTTCCCATTCCCCCTTGTTGATTGCACTTAATGCAACTTGCAAAGAGATGGTGATTTAATTGAATCTCTGAATGCGACTAATTTAAATCAAGGAGCAGATTAATCCGTGGCCATTGTAATGCATAATGCAAATATTTGAAGCATATGCCTTTTAAAAGGGAAGGTGGAAGGGAGCCGGTAGAGGAAGAAAATGCACCTGACTTGCAGAAACCCCACCTGTGGTCATTTGCATGCCTTTTATGTGAGCTTATTTCATGTACATCAGACGCATGTATGTACAGTAGTATGAACTGCATTCAGGTGAATTAGAAACTGTCCTTTTTAACAGCACGTGAATGACCTCAAGTAGAACGCATCGACCAAATACCCAGGTTTATGTTCTAAAGCTCACAGTTTAGTAGATAGAAATTCAAACCAACAGACTAAAAGGAGCAGAGATGCTAACAACATCTGATGGGTGTCCTGCTGTAAATCTGGCCTAGCGTATAATGTGTGTTAATGTTAGCTGGACCTCCTGGGCTGCTCTAACATGGGGCTGAATTTTCCCTCGGGGATCACCGACTTATTTCTGCCATCCTTTGCACAATCCACCGTATGCTGATGCATTATGTTTTTCATTATCTGTTACCACTTTTTTTTTTTTTCTCCTCTCTCTCGTTCTCCCTCTCTCCCCCACTCACTCACACCTCCCACAGTCCTGGACTGCGTCTAACGGGGCATGGTGATTAAAAGAAATGTCAGTGCATTCATTAATAATTCCACTGAGTACTGCTGTGCTCACTGTGCTTGTTCAGTCATATTGGGCATCTTGGGATTGTTCAATTGCTGTACCAAATGACACTCTCTGTGCCAGGGTATGTTATACAGTTTCTTAGTGTGGGGGTGTGTGTTTGTGTGTGCGCACATAATGTGTGTTCAAGTGTGTTCAGCCTCTTATTTCTTTCCTTACTTCTCTATGGGTTCACTCTCGATAGATTGAGCCGGGGTTTTAAAAAAAAAAAGAAGAGGGAAATGGGTCCTCACAGCTGGTCAGTCACTCTCACTTACACCATTTCTGCCTGTCCTCTTTTTTTTTTTTTCTCACCCTTGTCTTCACCACTATTTCTCTTTTGCTTAGGAGGAAGGCCGCAGCTGGCCAGATATCCAGATAGAGCTATGCCTGAGGGAGCCCCACGCAGCTGGCAGATAGTGAGGTGCAGTAGTGGAAGTGTTGGGGTGAGGTAAAGAGATTAGGGACAATGGGGTTTGAGTAGTGCTGAGATTTGAAAAACAATGATTTCCATTTTGTGTCCATTTGTTGAGTTAATAGTTTCACAGTGTGAACAGGGGTGTAACAGTGAATATGTACTGAAAGTATTTAAAATATGTCATTTGCAATACTGATTTTGTAATACCATTTTGTACACTGTCTCGTGACTTCAGTGCACTTATATTTACATTTGTAATAATTTGCCATAAAAAGAGAATGCACAGTGAACAGTTCCAGATGGACTTCAATGATGTAAACCATAATGCGTCTTTAAAGTTGGAAGCATCACTGTGCTGTTCTTGTTTGTTGGGTGGAGCTATACGGAGTTTCACAAAACTGATATCCATCCCACAAGACCACAATATTTTTCTTACTGCTACCAATATCTACCGTAACATACCCTAGCCTTAACCATAAAATGGTGGCAGATCACAAAATGGCTATGAATTTTTTTTTTTTGTCATAACAAACATTGTCAGATCAGAAAAAACACTCTAGAGTTCTTTTTTATTTATTTTGCAAGGACTTTTCTGTATTTATGTATAACAATAAAACCCCACTGTGGCAAAAAAAAAAGGAACTTGACATTAAATCTCAGCCCAGTGCAGATTGACTGTATTTTCAATTGGAATTTCTCGTGAGCATGCTGAGATCTCTGAGAACGGTGTTTCTGTCAGGCATGTTCTCTCCTCTCACTCCTTCGATTTAGTGCTATTTCTGGTTGGCACATCGTGGTTGGTTTTAATGAAACACATCTTAGCTGTGACTCAGGAAGGCAGCTATTAATATGTTTATAATATCCACTGTGATCATTCTTTGTCAGGCTAGTCGGTTTCAATGAATCGCACAACAACACTGACAGCAGCAGCTAGAGGTGGACACAAGCATCACAGTCAACACTTGTACTACACCTGTACAACAGATATAATAGTTTGTGCTAGTTAGATTTTTATTTACCCAGAACTTTGACTGGAATCTGGAGATGCACATTAAGATTTTTGTACTAAAAGGTTTCAGCACTTCAGCACTTTTTGGAATCTTTTAATTGTCCTCATTGCTGTTGTGTTCCTGCACTCAGTGAGCCAATCAGTGAGTCCTGTAGTCTTGTGCATTTTCTTCTCAGTCCTGCTCTTTACTGAGTTCTGAGAATACTGACAAATAACCAGGACAAGTCAAGGCCGATTTATTCACTGAGAACATTTTAAATGCTTGGGCTTAAATGTTGCTGCATTGAAAGTAAAAAAAAAAAAAAAAAAGAAGAAGAAAAAATAACAGACAACAAAAAAGAAGCAAATAACCAAACAAATAAAAACCAAACAGCAAATGGAACGTTGACGTAGCTGAAAAGTAAGAATTAACTGTAAAACAGAGCTTTATGTTAGAGCCTGAAAGATTTATCAGTTGGCTGATATTATTGGCCGATATCAGATATTTAGCATTTATAGTACCAGTAAATGAAGACTTAAAGAAAAAAAATAATAAAGACGAGATGGGAGAAACACCCTTCAATCAAGTTATGAGTGTTGACGTTGCAAAGTTTGTCCACCAGAGGGCACGCTGCAACTTCTGTTTTGGAAGCCCTTGTTTGTAATGCCACAAACACAACAACCAGCTGACCCAAGCAGAGCTGGGCAGAGTGTAAATGAGTCAATAAATAACTACACATAACACATGTGGGGGAAATCTTCTTATGTTGCATGTTTCTGAAAGAAAAAATATTGGCCAATATATCAGAATATATTTTTAAGTGACCAAGTATCGGTATTGGTATCCTTCTCATAAATCCCATATCAGCCAGGCTCTACTTTATGGTCTGCAAGTATTTATACTTAGTCAGTCTATATCTCTTCACATCAGATCTCATTAGTTGTGGCAGTCTTTTATTCAACACTGGATTTCGTTTCCTACCTAAGCATTTGATTACTCTATTTACAGTGTGTTACAGCTGCATTAAGTTACTTTTAATGTCAGTCCAACAAGTCCTACTGCTGTTGCCTTATATTAAAAGTCTTTAGCTGGTAAAACACATTCTTGCTTCTATTGTGAAGAAGACAAAAATAATCAGATTTTTTTTTTTGTCACTGAGGTAAATGCTGTTCACTGTCAGATACTAGAAATGTATAGTCATTTTTAAGCAATGGATGAATCACTGTCAACTGTTAATAGTCAATTTTAGATAAATGGCCATTACAGAAGGTCTAGCATCTGTATTTACTGTCAATCGTTATATAAGAAAATATAATACTCAGTTGCAGAAAAGAGAAATTATTAGCAGCTCCGTCCACCCAATCAATTCTTCTCTAGGTCACTAGCACATTCAGCTCCACAGCGTGTAAATAGCAAAGGGGGTTACATTGTGCCTGCATCTTTGACTAGCCCCACACGCATGTGTGAGGAGGTGATGGTGACCTGGTGAAGTCTGGGGTGTCTGCAGCAGTGCAAGGGGAGGGCAGGGGGAGTGGTCGCCCGCTGCCACGCTCTCAGCTGGAATTCCATTTGTTCCCTCACTGGAATGAAATGGCATTGATTGTTGGCTCAGATGTCTAGCAGGAGGGTGGGGATGGGAAACAAGGTAGACGGGGGAGCAAGGGGGAAGGGTATGCAGTGAGTTTATTTCTCACAAAAAAGAGGCAGATGGACAGGGAAGGAGATAGCTGACAGAAATACAAAAAAGGCATGTGTGAACAGAGAAAAGTGCAAGGCTTTTGCTAAATCTGTGCTGGCCCTTAAAAGGGAGGAGAAGAAGAGAAAGAGAGAAAGGGGAAAGTTTAGGATAAAAGGAGCAGTGCTATGTAAGCAGGTGGTGTCAGTGGCAGGCTCATCCTCAGATCTTTCTCAGTAGGATAACTCATCAACATTCTTACCACAAATGTAACTGTTATCAGAGCAGAGGAAGAGAGGGACCTGGTTGCTCAGAAGGATTAGTTGTCATGTACTCACGCCATTGCAGCTTTGAATATGGCTTTCTCGGTCCTACTAAGTTGTGATGTACCACTCTAAAAAGTGAGTATAAAAAAAAATCTCATGATACCATGTTATTAGTAGATTTAATTATTAATTTAGTGACGATGTCTCGTATATATGCTAAATGTGTCCTCATGCTGTTTACTTGTTGCTCTAATTAGTCAAATATTGTGTAGAAAATCACATTCAGAGCAAAGAAGAACATCAGACTAGACACTCTGACTACTTGACATTCTCAGAAAAGTCAAATATAAAAGCCCTCTGTTATTCACAATAACAGTAAACAACAAGAGGATACGTAATAGTGTATAAAAAGCACCTTTTCCATTTCCTGCTGTTTCATGGTGCCTTACTCATGCAGTCCAATTAATGATGAAAAGAAAAAAAATTTATGTTATTTTCAAGTGTTCCTGAAGGGAAAAATAAACATTAGCCCACCTTTGACCCCTGTTTCTGACAATTCTTTGCCCATTATAGTTGTGTAGTGATTTACAAGAGCCACAAAAATGAATAATACATTAAATAGCAGTAAATAATAAATAATAGAATTAAACAGTAGTGAAATATAAGCGTAGCATTCAGGGCGCAGGTGACTTTTAAATAGCTACCCTTTATACGAGTCTGTCCTGTTATTTGTTTGGGAGTTTTTCTTGAAGACGGTTCTGTGTTGCATTTAAATGATGCACGCAGTCTTGTTCCTTAGCGTGTCACTGTAAACTGTGCAATATGTTCTTAATCATTTATAGCTCACAGCTGCAGATAAACATAAGTCAGCCTGCCCAGATAACCTCCACATGAATCATTTTTTCTAAATTGTATTAATTTTTTAATGCATTTTCTTTCCTTTCTAGTAAATACTTCAGAAAACTTTGTAACAACTTCAAGATATTGACTGAACTGGGAGAAGAAAGCGAGCCCTAAAGTTACCCAGCATTTTCAGCTAATGGCATTATTCTGTGTAGCTCTGAACACTAAAACTGTTCTCTGAACCTGAAGTTAGATTCACGTGGCTAAGGGCCAGCAGATTTTAGCTTTAGCACAAATTTTCCATGTGCGGGGAAGTCGGCTAGACTTTTATTGGAGGTCCTCTGTGTTTAAAACAAATGGTGTAGGACAAAAATATTTTCTGCTGGGGTCATTGTTCTTCTGAGGCTTGGATGTATGGCTCACACTAAAGGGAGACCCGGATGAAACATATTTCTTTACATGTTTCTAAATGTGAAAGGTAAATCCAACTAAGCTTTGAAAATGTGCTACTGTGGAAGGTCTACATGCAGGCAAGCCCACCTGTGGGTCTTTCAGCTTAAAGAAATCACAATGCAGGGAATTCTATACAACCAAAAAGCTTCTATAGAAGACATCAAAGCAAAGTGGTCAAATGTCTGCTCTGGGAAGCACAACTCCTTATGCTGCAACTCTCTTTCTCTCTGTCTTTGCTTGCTTTTTTGTTTCCTTTCTCTGTCTGCCAGCCCAGACTGTGGCGTTCCTTCTCGTCTTTTCTCCAGGGAGATTCAGTTGACATGCCGCGGGCTAAAGGATATTTGCTCTGCACATCAAGTATGCATCATGCTGCTGTTTCTGTGGACAGCTCCAGAAAATGTAAAACAAAAAACCCCCAAAACATATGTATATATATATATATATATATATATATATATATATATATATATATAGACACACTGACTGTACTGTAACACTTCTTTGTGCTGGAAGTCAGGAGACACTGGTTTAACACTGACTGGTTGAAAGATTGAACCAGGACCAGTTGCTATCAAATTTGTTTTGACACTGATATTGTTGAACAAATAAATGTCACGAGTACACTATCAGAGCAGTAAGACACAGGCGTATGTAGTCAACACATGCCGACGTCAAATATCACCCACACACACACCCAGGCACAACCAATAATAGCCTGTTTATTTTTTATTTACTTACCAAGGATTGAATCTGGCAAGTTGGTGTACTTCTGCATGAATGAACAGCATGTGTTTGTGTGTGGGGGTAAGCTTTCATAAATATGAATACATGTCCAAGCTTGTGTCTGCATAAATGAAAAGGGAATGAGACCTTAATTACGCTGAGAGAGAGAGAGAGAAAAGGAGCATGTGATAACCTGATGGCTCCACTGCATGCAGAAGAAGCGTTTCTCCCAGTTGGAACGGCGCCTGGGACTCGGGATAGTTTAATAATGAACTGTGCATTTATAATTCTGCTGACTCATTGAAATACAATATCGCTACAGCAGGGGGCAACATCTGTGGTTCTGGCAATTTATTTAATTTTTTAAATTCTTTTTCCTCGTTGGGAAAAGACTCTTGAATAGCAGAGTGCGGTGATAGAAGTAATTAAAAAAAAGCAGGAGAAAGGGTGGGGTTATTACAAGGTCAGTTCCATTAAGAATGCCTGAGGATAAATGTATGGACCAGAGCTGCCGGGCATGTTGGGGCATGGCCTTCATCAATCACCTGCTCTTAAGCTTCCACAGAAAGTACAGGAGAGCTGATTTGATTATAGCTATATTTCTGAAAGACTTAAGTGACTGACAGATTAGGAAGGGAAAAAACACAAAAATATTTAGGTTATTATTAGTAGCAGTAGTAGAAGTAGTAGCAGAGCAGTATTGTAATAGAAAATAACCATAAAAAAAAAGCATTGTGTTTTTTTTTTTTTATTATTATTAAATCAACATTACACACCATTTTCCCTGCTGTTTATTACACCAGCTGTATTAATCCCCAGCTGAAAGTAGTCCTCATCAAGTTCACTATTTGCTCCTATTTTGGCAATCTAATTTCAAATGTATCAGTTTTATGTGACAATTTTAAACGCTTACATCTGCTCAAGGATTTACATCTGTCACAGACAGCTGTGAGGAAGTGAAAAAGGACTGAGAACTGTAGCATAAAACACTGAGTATTCTGGCTTTAATGGCATTTGTGGATATAAAGAACATTTTGAATTGCACCAGCTTTATTATCTTGCTGTAGTGTGTCTAAATTAAGCCTTTGTATGTATGCTTGTTGACATACAACAGGAGGATTATTTTATATTTTAGGATGGTATAGTTATTTGCATATTGCAGAATTAGATGCAGTATTATGTACATTTTCCAATAATAAAGCAGGTGTCAATTATTTCTTCTGGCAGGTGGTACTCTTGAGCATCTCCATCTGTGTAAAAGGTTCTGATGTGAGTCTCCTCGGGGAAGAGGCTTAATAATACCATGCCAGCAGAATGCATACGTCTCCTACACTCCTGCAGTATGAGTGTGTTCATGATTTAAGAGCATATAATTCAGTTTCCACTCCCAAATTGCGTATTAGCCAGGCTACATATTATCCAGCAATGCAAGAGTTCTAATGTGCATGTAAAAGGATGCTGAACCAGCACACAAACAGATGACAACTGTGATCATTTTCTTTCCTTTGATTGATGCGTTGTTAGTGCAGTTAATGCAATGCTTTATCAACTTAGCCGGCATTGCCTCTATTATGTTATCTTATATTTGCCTGATTTGTTGAAATTTAGTAAGATCTGCAAGCTGCTTTAAATAAACTGTAGTTATTGGATAGCATGCGAAGAATACAATATAACAGAATATGAGATTTCTGTCTTTCTTTTGCAGTTTAAATTTCTTGGTTTGCTCATCTGACAATTATTAGATGTGCCATTATTCTTCTCTGCTTGCTAACAAGTTTTTGTATTGACCCAGCCGTATCAGTAACGCATCCTTCCCTCTCCGCTCGACCACCCATTGGAACCAGCTAGACTTCAGGGAGAAGACAACCTCTCCAACGGCCAATTACACCATTAATTGCTTATCAGATCCAATTTGGGATTGCAGTAAATGAAGCAAAGTATTCTCTGCTGTGTGTGAGAGAGCCTGTGTGTGTATGAGTGTGTGTGTATCTTACTGTGTTAGGCTCAACGCAGTGTGTTGCCCCTGTCATCCCCAATCAGTGGAATTGAAACATCTAATTGCCGAGCTCCCACTCGTTTGGCTTCCAAAACATTCTTTTGTTTGCCTAATCAGGCACTCATAGACACCCTAACACAAACACACACACATACACACATGCACACACACAAAGTCAGATACTGTGATGCATCAGGGCTTCCTTGTGGATTCATTTACACATACCACACGAGTGGTGTGAAACATATTAGAAAGATGAACAGAAGTATACATGTGCATTGACTGGCTGCTGTAATTGATGAGGGGCGTTTCATTTTATAGCTGCTGTCACGGGTGAACATGCTGACACATCTTTTAATGAACAGGGGGCATTAGAGAGAATTTTCACTCCTAACCTCTGCTGCCTCCATGTTTGCTTGTCATGCTGGTGGGTCTGGATATCCCTGACAGGATTAGACAGCTCTTAGCTTGCATTGGTATTTCATTTGTGAGCTCTATTTTTTTTGTCTTTCATTTGTTTTTCTCAGTGAACTTCCTTTAGTCTCACTTGTGATAAATGTTTAAATAAATAAACAGCATTGACGTGACTTGGACTCCTATTGATTTTGCTCATCCTGAACTTGTAACCCACCCAGACTCTAATGAACCATGTGAAGACTTGGCTAATTTGACCATGGCAGGTGAAAAGTTCACCCTTTCACTCGCTCCTCTGGCACACATTCTCACCTGGCAGGGATTTAAACACTCATGCACACACACGTTCATCAGCAAACACAATAACCTGGCTGCTTATGTGACAAAGACATAACCGTTGATACATTCAGTGGTGTTGTGTCAATTTTTGATAGTGTTTCTGATTGATTTATTTCCTCTGAGAAAGTGAATCAATGGAAATCTCATTAAGGTAGAAGGTAAAGGTCACAGCACATGTGTAAATGAATGCCCCGGTGGTTCTTAACACAGTCTCTGTGTAGTTGTTTCTGTGATGTATGGTGTGTTCGCTGACTCAAACCAAACAAATGAGAAGTTTGTTTGTTTTAACAAAGTCTGAATGTTTTGAGTGGATGTAGTGATATAATGCTGTCACCTCTTGTATTTGTCACAGACACGGTTGCACAACACAGTGATTCACTCACATAAATCATAAAAAAAACACTCAAACCACGCAAATTGGGAGACATTTTTATCTGAATAGATTTTTTACTTTTTATTTTAATGACTCAAAAACAAGTGCTGGGCAGATCCACGGCTCACACTGATACTGGAAACTGTAAAGTCAGAATTGATTTAAAGCTGCATTGATTAATTTTTTTTATATGTCAAAAATGGCATCATCTACACTCCCCAGCCACTTTGTCAGGTACACCTTTCTTATACTGGGTTGGACCCCCTTTTGGTATGAGAACTGCATTAATTCTTCATGGCACAGATTCAACAAGGTGCTGGAAACATTCCTCTGAGATTTTGGTTCATATTGATGTGACAGCATCACACAGTTGCTGCAGGTTTGTCGGCTGTACATCCATGAGGAGAAACTCCACATCCCAAAGGTGCTCTGTTGGATCGAGATCAGGTAATCTCCAAGGCCAACTGAATACAGTGAACTCACTGTCATGTTAAAAAAAAAAAAAGAGTTTCAGATGATCTGAGCTTTGTGATATCATGTTGTCTTGTTGACAGCAGTCGGTGAATATGGGTCATAAAGGGATGGAGATGGTCAGCAACAATACTCGGGTAGGCTGGGTGTTTAATGAATGCTCACATGGTATTAAAGGGCCTGAAGTGTGCCTAGATAATATCCCCCACAGTATTACACCACCAGCAGCCTGAACTGTTGATATAAGGCAGGATAGATTCCATGCTTTTATGTTGTTTACACCATATTCTGACCCTACCATCCAAATGCTGCAGGAAAAATAGAGACTCATCAGACCAGGGAACGTTTTTCCAATCTTCTGTTATCCAAATTTGGTGGCCAGTGCCTCAGTTTCCCATTCTTAGCTGACAGGAGTGGCGCCTGGTGTAGAGTCTGCTTCAGGTTTTAACATGTGTGTTCAGAGATGTTCCTCTGCATACCTGTAACAAATGATTATTTGACTAAGTTTCAATCAGCTCAAAATATTCTGGCAGTTGCCCTCTGACCTGTGGCGTCAACAATGCATTTTTGCCCAGAGAACTTATTGAATAGCTTTTCTTTTCTAACCAGTCTTGAGAAACCCTGGAGATGGTTGTGTGGGAAAATCCCAGTAGATCAGTTTCTGAAATACTCAGACTAGCCTGTCTGGCACCAACAACCATGCCACGTTCAAAATCACTTCATTACCCAGTTTCAAGTTCCAGCAGGCTATTGCTTCCCACAAAAAAAGTTCAAGGTCGCCCACACTGTATTGTGTCCACCTGCAAATATTGTAAACATATCAAGAGCCAGATAGATGTAGAGACCAGAACAAATGTTACTCTGTCGGTGGGTTTTTAAAATTACTAAGAGTTCAAGTTATGTCTACAGCTCGCTTTGTTACGCACAAGAGTTAAAAATTAATGAATGCAGTTTTCAATTGCCATTTTCCCATCTGAATATAATATAAAGGTTTCCCTTGAACACTCAATTTGTCTTTAACAGTTCAGATATGTCATTTATGTGAATGCATGTGCAAATGTAGGTCTAGCAGTGATAAATCCACAATGTGTTCACATTGCTTTTGTCCAGCACACGGTGTGGTACATTCCTGACAGATCGGCCTTGAAAGGAAATACATGTGCACTGAGAGACATGAATAAGTCAAACTGATTGCCACAAATCTGCATTTGTTAAGATAACATTTCTTTACCTGGCGAGTGCAGCGACCACTTTTCATCAGTTGTTCATATTGCAGGGTCGCAGCAAAATGTTGAGAAGTGGCACGAACTAGCACTTGCAGCTGCTGCACTTCAAGGCCAGATTGCCTTTCACTTTTTTGAAGTGTGTGGCCATCCGCATACTATTGATATCATGTCTTAGTTTTTCATTTCTGGTGGAAAATGTGGTGAAGTCTTCAGGGGAGTCCAGGGTGTTCTTGACTGTTAAAAGACCCCAGACCTCGATAGGTCCCAGTGAACTGTGCAAGCCAGTGCCTGAGGGAACGAATATTTCCCAGACTCAGTCCTCCTAGAAGTAAAGTGTTTGGTCAAGAGCCGTTACTCATTCTATTCCCGTACCTCCTTGCCTACACTCATTTCCTCTCGTCTTTGGTGTCTCTTTCAGTCTCTTGCTCCACTGGCAATGTGACAAGTGAACAATGATTCATATGCACCGAGTGCAGACTGGAACCTATTTCAAATGTCTTGTGAGCCCCATTGAAGTCACTCAGACCCCCCCCCCCCCGTTTCACGGCCCATCCCAAAACACTCACCCCCACGCATACAACATGTCTTGCTTTAGGATAGTTGTGAATTTTAGTTCAGTGGTGTGAAGCCAGCAGCATATGAGGATCCAGAGAGGGAGAGAAAGCTGTGATATTTACACATCTCAGATAAATGACTGTGCTGTTTGCTTTAATAACCACACTGAATGCAGAGACACATGTAATTGCTTTGATGTTGCTCTGATGGCTGGAAATAATAGTGCTCTCCAGGATTATGGAGTCAGTTAGGTGCTGGAGGTATACACACCAGCCTGCGTGCACAAACTACTGTGCGTGCAACTGTACTGGAGAATTCCCCCATCCTTCACCTCCTTTAGTTTTTGTCTGGGCTCCCACCCCAAGGGCTTGATTTAGATGAAATGTCACTTTTAATGGAAAATTTGATGGAAGCAAAACAACAACTTGGAATATTGCTTGTGTAAGTAGCAGGAAGGGAGGCAAGTGCCAGGGCGATGTCAGCGGCAGGGATTGTTTCTCCCCTGATTGTACTCTTTAGGAATTCATTGGTTGCTTCTATGATATTAGTGTTGTAGCAAATGTAGCCCCTAGGCAGGCTGGGCAGCCGGCATACTGCTGCTCTTTATAGATGAGCGTGCCAGGAGGAAATACGTTTGCAGTCCGGCCCTGCTGTGGACTCACTTTGAAACAGGCTAAAGGGGAGTGGATGATTGCAATAAGTGCTAGAGGAGCTCATTGTGTCTGCCCTTTGTTCTCTTATTTTTCCTACACTTTTTGTCATAATTGCTTTCATATCATGAATTTGTATGGGTTGAACTCACATCAGTGGGACACAAACCTCTCTGGCACACAGGCATCGTCTTGCTCGACTGACTGCAGTATAAAAGCTGCTGAAAAACTTCACAAATGTCTCACATGGAAACAGCATCAAACCAGTGGGCATTTCTTACTGTCAGCGGTGCAGCAAATGATCAGGGCATGCCACGGACAGCACCTCGCTTGTAGCGATAGTTCACATGTAAGCCTCAGAATCATTTACTCTATGTGGCCTGCCATGCAGTTTTGTGTTTCTATAGAAACCCGGGCCACACAGAATTCCCATTTGGCAGCATGGTAATTAATTTATCTCTATTGATCTCTTGTATACCTCAAGCCTTTCAGCAGGGTGGGCTGAAAGCTGAAAGCTGCATTGTTGATTGAATGCACAGTCTATCTTCAGATGCGATCACAAATCAGTCCCCATAGGGGAATAGCTGGGAGTAGGCCAGATTATGTTCTTTCATGCTGCAGTGGTAATGATTCATTTCATCCTACAAGACGCAAGTAAATGTAATTGCAGGTTTGGTACAGGGCGATAGCCTCTACTCTGCTCGCAGTCACGTGGACAGTTGTGGCAAACACTCAACTGCAGGCCAGGCACTTATGGCACCGGATGCATATCAGACTCCAGCTTATTCTCTGTATTTTGCTTCGAGTACATTTTGACATGGAAGGGGCAAGATGCTTCAGGTTCAAATTTTTATAATAAGCTATTCCTGCCAGCTCCCAGCAAAGCTTGACATTTGCTCAGAGCAGGGCAAATAAGGATAGAGAAAAAAAATAACTGAATATTTGCCTAAGGATCTTCAACTCCCTTCCTGCCCCCCCCCCCAATGTCGCCTCCTTTTTTCATATCTTTTTGCATTAAAACTTTTTTCTTTCCAGGTATTTTGTTTTTCTTTGGTGAGTAGGAGGGACCCCTGGCAGACAGATGAAGAGAAATGATGTTATAGACCTCTTCAAAACATCTCGAGGATGCAGAGTCCAGAGCATGTCCAGCACAG
This sequence comes from Archocentrus centrarchus, assembly GCF_007364275.1. NCBI lineage: Eukaryota > Metazoa > Chordata > Actinopteri > Cichliformes > Cichlidae > Archocentrus > Archocentrus centrarchus. The sequence continues at coordinate 8,464,921 of NC_044350.1, forward strand.
TGCAGAAAAGACTGTTTGCATAACAACTATTCTATTCATTATAGACTCAGTGAATACAGAAGCAAAATCTGAAGTCATGAACCTGCTTCATGCCTTTGGAAAAATAGAAACTTAACTTGCAGTCAACTGGATTTCAGTCTCTTTATCTCTTCTCTTATGTTTCCCATCTTAACCCAGGGGTGCGGCTTTGGGAAATAAATAGGTATCAAAGAAAGGAAAATGAGAGAGAGGCGGAGAAAGAGCTCGAGAAGAGTGATAGGGGCAGTAATAGTACAAGACAACTCAACGGGAGGCAAATAAGTCAAACTAAAAGCAGCACAAGCAAGATGGAGAAGGCAAAAAAAAAAAAAAAAAAGTAATGATAGCTCACCTTCTGTCATCCTCTGTGACAGAAATGACTTGGAAGTTTGGAGACCGGCGTTGTCATGGAAACTGATTTTTGTGCTACTGACAGGCGGGTGTTTTTTTCCTGCTGATGACAATGCCCACCGATAAAGATGTCATCCTGAGAAAAATAGGTGTTGGCCATCAATGGACCCGAGTGCTGACATCGCTGTTGCTGAAACCGTGTTGTCCGGGGCATTCCCTAAAGGCCGCTCAGTCCATTGTGTTTGAATTTGAAGAGTGCTTCCCACGGGGCCTGTTTAAGATAAGGTACTGCAAGTCTCCAAACATGACATGACACAATTGTGGGGAGGAAAAAAAAAAAAAAATAGAGTTGTGCCTTTCATATTTGACGATGGATGTGTGGATGTGAAATGACTCTTCTTGCAAATAATGTACTCAAGGAGGAGAGTCATAAAACTCAATGCCGTTAGATCAGGATTAGAGAAAAAAGGATTGCTTTGTAAGTTTTCGACCAACCCTCACGCCACGAATCTACCAGAACATTCCAGCTTCTTTGTTAATGATCAACACCAGCGATGTGCTGCTTGCTGGATCGCACTCTGTCCTGCACGAGTTTCTGTGCTGGAGGCAGATGTCTTGTTTATCATGTCCAGGCTGTTGTGCACGGGGGCCGCATTTTTAATTAAAAGTTGCTGTATCTCGGTCTCCAACATTGGGAGGTGTGATCACTGCCTGTCACTTCAGCTCAACACAAACATGTTTATTTTTGGTCCCAGATTCATTTAATGGGCTTGTCAAAACTGATGAAAATTAGGGGAGGCAGAGGCGGCTGATAAGCCCCTGTGTTATTAGATGGGCTGGAACTGTTGTTTGTCTCCCTTCGTTTGTCCTGTGTTGATGCTTGAATGCTCGAGTACAACTAGCGAGCAAGCTGAAGAAAAATACACGGCCCCGCACAACCGCCAATTCATTCCCAGACACAGAAAGTAAAATGATTAAAGTTTGCGTGACTCAAACTTTGAAGAATAAAAAAAGGATTTCACACTTGTAGCTACTGAAGCACCTCTGCAGTGTTCAGCGGTGCCTCTACGCTGCAGTCTGCTCGGTGTTGTCTGAAATGTAGAACAGCAGAAGTAAATAGACATGGGAGCAGACAAACTTTTGTTCATATTCGCTTGGGCGCTTCTTATCTTTGGTGTCCCTCCCGAGCGCACGAAAGGAAGCAAAAGTTGGATCTTCCCAATAAATTCTCTGAGGGCCAGAACAGCGGTGCACCAGAGCTATGCCGGCGTGTATCAGACGAAGATTTGTAACAAAAAAAAAGCTGGACTTTTTTGATATTTATCTGAGTGGATGGCAGCGCCACTCTAAAGCTGCGTGATGACAACTATATTTCTGTGTTGGCAAAATAGTGGGCTGGTTTTTGCTGTTGTATCAGAATAGATCAGATTGTGGTTTATTGGTGCTGTACAAGATTGAACTGGGGAGATGATGGAATTTTACTGCTTTCCTGCTTCTCTCCACAGAGGGTGGTTTTATTGAAAAGCACCTCTCACTGAGGTAATGCAGACAAATGACAGCATGACGTGCAAATGTAACCTTCCGCCCCCCCCTGCGCAAGCTTTAGTTGAGGGTATAATTGAACTGTACTTTTATTGTGTTTGTTTTCAATTGCAATCTCATAAAAATGCAAATATTGTGCACATGTGGAACATGTCTGAGTCACTGAGACGTTAAATAAAAGAACAGGTACTTTGAGCACAAAAGAGAGGGGGGAAAAAATGAGTTGTGAGAAAAGTCATCTCTCGTCAGCGGGACAGAATCATCACAGACCTGCTGTTGGCTGCTGAATATGTCACTCACGTAAACCTGAGGATAAATCTATGAGGAAAACTGAACCAGAACCCATCGTAGTCAGATTGCCAAAGAAGCAAAGCAAAAGCGAGCTGATGAGCTAGGGGAGCTTGTAAATCTCACAATTTGGACAAACTGAGAACATAAATACCATTTATGAAAACTAGAGCTGCTAGGATAGGTAGTTTATGTGCTGCATACCCAAACTTAATGCTCGCACTGCAGCAGCAGTAAAAGCCTCTACGTGGTCATGCTTACCATCTCACACATTAAAAAACATTTATTCAGTGTGTCACATAATGCAGCTGTAGACCAAAGAATAATGCATTTTTCTAATGAGTTGGTTTATAGAAATTTCACTGGATCAGAGTGTATACATGATTGCTCTTTCAGTGCTTTGTCCTTTAAACTCTGTTAAGATATTACCCGAATATGTGCCATAAAACACACACACACACACACACACACACACACACACACACACACACACACACACACACACACACACACACACACACACACACACACACACACACACACACACACACGCACATTTGAGACAGGTAGGCAAGCCAGCCACAGAAAGTGCTAAAAAGCAAATACCCTTAAGTGCTACCTTAGTCCTTTACAAGAGGGGTTTGAAATGTGTTCTCTGTCCACTTAGTGCTTTCACTTATCTAAGTGCTCTGTTTGACCTTCCCACTGTCTCACTTTACAGAACCAAGTTTATCACCCGCCCCTTCAGGGTTAAATGCGTGCTACCATTTTCCTTGAACTCCAGCCAAAAACAGTGAGGCAAACCTAAACACACAAATCACTGTAGAGCCACTTTAAACCTGTCAGTACAAAACCCAAATTTTAAACAGAACTTTTGTTTCATTCATTTTCCCTCACACTTCTGGAACTCCAATACACTGTTACATAAAGAAATCAACCAGTTATTGTTTCTACACAATGGAATTTTATATGCATTCATTTTACAGGCATTCATTTTAGACTGATACAATAAAACAAGATATAAGAGTTTGTGAATACAGCATCAGTGATTACATAGTATGACACCGTGATGTTTAGAGGGCATACAGAGGTCAATGAGAAATAGTGTGGTTGGCGTGACACAGGATTTCAAAAATCTATAATAATATTTATTATCTCATTTGACAAGAGCCAAGTTGTGTTGGCTAGACACTTTCTCAGTATGCAGTGATTAGTGCCTTGCAACAAAGGACAGTGAGCTGGTGAAAGGTGCACGTCTGTCAGAGGTTCAGTGATATACGTTGGGAGTAAAGGCTGGCTACTGTCACACCTATTACTAACATTGGCTTAATGCAACAAAGTGTCAGAACACACAGACTGAATACCTGCCAACCGGTGATGAGCCCATGCTGACCCATGTCCACTTCTGCCCTGTTCTGATGAATTACATTTTCATTTTCATTGTTGCAAACCATGTGCATCCTTTCATGATGATGGTATTCCTTGTTGGCAGTGGTAAATTTCAACAGGATAATGTAATGTAGCAACATAACAGAGTTCAAGGTGTTAACCCCAATCTTCCCAAAATCTCAATCCAGTGAAGAATCAGCGTTGTGCTGGAAAAACCAGCCCAGTCCTTATAGCTCCATCTCCTAACTTTCAGGACTTGCTTCTAACGGTTACCACTGAACACCTAAGGAGGTACTGTGGAAACCATCCACAGAGTTCAGAGATGTTTTGGCAGCACGAGGCAGCAGGTGGATTCAGTGTGACTGATCTCTGTAAACACCTGCTAAAGTACTCAAAGTTTCCACGATAGGTGTCTCCAAGACTATATCTTGCCTGATGACACACAGAATTGGAGCCTAATCACTGGTCGAAACACAGTTGTTTTCAAACTTGGCTGGTATTTTTATGCCAGCTATAGACCTGTAAAAACTTTTTTACTACATCTTGCACAGCTATCGCACAATAAAACTGTCAACAGACAAACTGCAAGGTGTCACTAGTACTAAAAAAAACAATATCTGTGGTAGCTCCTGCCACAGTAAGTGCAACCAGGACCATATTTTGATGACACGCACATGAACAGACTCACACGGTAAAATCAAAGCCAGCCCCACTATTACAACTGGCCCTCGATTCCAATATGAGATACTTTTTACTGAAACACCCCGTCCCCTTAAATCAGTATCTCCTTGAAGTAAACAACTTGCACACTTTGTTCTCTCTTAAGATCAAAGATGCTTTACAGTCATAAAAAGGGGTTCAGTCCAGTTGAACTCACAGACTCACTTCTTTAAACATCATCGCAATGCTTAATGTTCTGCTAAATACTTGTGAGACGGAGCCAAGCAGCCTGTTTCAGAACCACTCTAGAGGCACTCTGAAAAAGCAGCGTGTACGTGTCGACACGCACCTCATAATGTATTGTGCAGCTCCTTCAGCAGACTTGTAATAGAGCTCTAACAGACCCAGGGGAGATTGTTAAAATAGAGCGGCAGGTTAGCTAACACTAGCAGTGAAGTATTCCCATGTGGGGATCATCAAATATACACCTAAGGGATTGATGGCAGTCTTTAGCCGCCTCCTAATAGTCACACATTGGACAGATATAACTGCAAGGATGAGTCCTAGGTGGATATGAAATACTTCCCAATACCCGCCAGCTGCTGGTTGTCAATAGAAGACAGAGGATATGAGATGCGGGTCGGTTGCTTGGTGAGTGGAAGGCAGTGTTGGCTTAATGGTTAAATGGGGTTTCAGGGAGATGAGTAGATGAGTGAGAACGAAGTGATGAGCTACTGTAGAAAAAAATTGGAAAAAGACTGCTAGGCTGCTGCAGAGGTGTAATTCTGTCTTCTCTCTCATTATAACAGTTAAGGGCCTATTTTTTTTTCTCAAAATTTTCCCAATAACCGGAGTATATGATTAAAATGGAAAAGGGAGAGGTGGGCGGGGGGGGGGGTTGTCTGCATCTGCCTTTTACCCTTCCATCAACTTCCTCCCAGACTGAAGTAGGTGTAACTAAGCACCTTCTATTCTCCCTCGCACCAACTCTTGATCTCCCCAGGCCCTCTGCCATCCTTCACTGGTCTTAATGACGCACGCTTATTTAATTCACGTTACTTGGAAATTAGATTAGTGTTGATAGAGGAGGACAGCGAGACATTGAGTGGAGCCAGAGAAAGTGAGAGCGAGAAAGAAAGTCTGTCTTAGCACCTGCCTGTCTTGTGTATGTAATTTAATGCCACCGCTCTTTTAGTTGCTTGTCATTGTGTCACTGACTCCATCCTTATTACAACAGGTCCAAAGAGGCTTCAGGAAAATAACAACAAAGATGATGTTGATGAAGCTGAGTAGTAATGATGATGATGATAATGATGACAGGCTGTTGATGTCGATGGTTGGTAATGAGATAGCGTCAACAATTGGTAACGAGATTGCTCGTTCAGTGCTGCTTCTTACTTCATTATATTTGCAGCTCTGCCATTGGCCTCCACCAAATAGCAGTTGTCAGACTCTGCTGGCTAGTGGAAACACTGAGTCAGCAGCGTGTGTGTGTGTTTTTGTGCGAGCTCTGCTTGCCTCTGTGTGAGCGCAGCCTATTGCCCTTCAGCTGTGACACAGTTCACTGAGAGGAAACTGCGACAGGAGAATTTGTTTCAGACATATGTTCAGCGTGCCATCACAGGGTAAGAATGGGAAGCATGTGTACACATGCATAGTCTGAATTGCCAAGTGATTGCATTAAAACAGAGATATACATAAATGCACACACTCAGCTAAATGCAAATCATATGTGATAAAGCATGCACACACACTGTCCCTACAGAGTACAAGGCGGCTACAGAGGAGCACTTGGCTGCCTGAAGCCCCTGAAGCGCATGTCAGCTCCTCCCATCATCCCACATTGGGGCTCTGCATTTTAACTAAACATCTGGCTGTGTCAGCACCAGTTCATCACAGCAGGGACCCCTGCGCCCACTCCCCCCTTCTTTTGCCTCTGTGTCTGCCTCTGCCGAGGAAATGGAGAAAACCGTGCATAGCACAGTATGGTTCGTGGTGGTTCAGTGTTTATGAGAGCATCAGACATGCATAATTATTTGGATTTAATCATCAGGCAGAAGTTGAAATTGCTGGCTTTGGCTGGACAAATATGAGCAGTTTGGGTGTCAAAAATAAATGTAGGCCAGTGTGCACCCACAAATGCCAGATGTCCTCACACAGGAGATGTTTACATGCTGAAATGAAACCACCCACTGGGCTTTGACAATTAATGGGCTGCTAAGAGTGCATTAACATTAAGGTTGAGTCACCCCATTAAATGCATTTATCCTCCAGGGAAAGTGGTTTATTGTTAGCTGAGGAACGTACAAATAGCTTGATACAAACAAGATCCATTTTATATTTGGGCTCTAACAGTGTGCAGCATACATTATTGTAAGCACTCTGCACCACAGGACTCATCTGGCTTTTGAGGTCGATTGCCGGCCAGGTGAGAAATATCACTGAGCCTGACAGGGCATCAGTTTCCTTAAAAATTAGATTTTGTAAATGTTTAGTAGCACTTAAAAACATCTTCTATTTTATGATGATCACGTAAAGGATAAATATTTCAGTTAATGTTCCTACTGTGGATTTTTCTTATTTTTCAGTGACTGATTTGGAGTTACACCAAATTTGATGCATGCTGCCATTTTTTTTTTTTAATGAAACTGATAAAAATATTTTAAAATAACATTCCCAACATTAATTATGTTAAAGGACACCCTGTTTGCTCAGTTCTTGCTTCATATTTTTAGTTTTGGCCTCTGCTAGAGTATCACTGCATGATTCACAGTTCAGTTGTTTACCTTATAATGGGCCTTCTTTACATCATAGTGTACAGAGCCAATAGCAAAGCAGGCTAAAACCCAAGCTTTTCACACACACACACAGGGATTAATTGCACATACACTCACACTCAGTGCATGCCATGTTTAATATGAGAATCCACCAATGTTTATATCACAGGAAATTCAGAAAAACAAAATGCATCTCTTTTAAGGAATCTTCTGTCTGACTTGCATGTCAGAGTTAGAATAAGTAGCCTAATCACTGGAAATATCTGCAGCAGAACCTGCAGATATTTCCAGCCTGCAAACTAAATGCTGTCGCCACAGCCCTAAGAGCATTCATGTGCCTGATTCACAAAACAATAGCGCTCTGAAAACCTTCTGTTAATCTGTGACATCAGGCTAAACTCTCAACATTTGTTTTTTTTGATAACCAACAGGGAGACATGATTCTTTACACACACTTGTTTGTGCATCTCACTGTTCACACCTTCAAAAAATATGTTTTCTTTTGTTCCAGTTATCACCTCTGTTTATAATTTTAGCATACCTTTCTTCATTACAAGTGTTAAAAACTGTAATTTTGCATCATGTTGGAGTTTGCTGTTTTCAACTTCTATCCTACTGACATTTAGAGGTGAAAAGTCAAACTTGTATTCCATTTTCTTTTATTTAACTGCCCGTTGAATAATGTATCCAAACATAACATTACCAACTAAGGTAATATGTTATCAGCCTAGGTACTGTAGATATCCATATCTCCTAGTCTTGAACCAGGGAGCTTTTGTTTATGAGGCAAATGCATTAACCATAAATGGATCGCACATCCCTCGCCTGGTTGTAATCAATGATGTGTTTTTGCTTCAAGTGGTGAAACAAGTTTGCTGCCTGTACTGGAGTATCACCGCATGATTCACAGTTCAGTTGTTTACCTTATACTGGGCCTTGATGCAGCCCCTCAGTTCAACATATCACTTGTTTACATCATAGTGTACAGAGCCAATAGCAAAGCAGGCTAAAACCCACACACACACACACACACACACACACGTATTAATTGCACATGCACTCACCCCATTTGTAACTTTTGCCATGTTTAATATGAGGATCCACCAGTGTTTATATAACAGGAAATTCAGAAAAACAAATTGCATCTCTTTTAAATGATCCTCTGTCTGACTTGCATGTCAGAGTTGGAATAAGTAGCCTAATCACTTGTTGACAAGTCTATTGGCAGGACTGACATTTTTACATGAGACACCCTAACTCTGTGTCTCATGCGTAACTGAGGAATTTGGTAGATGAGAAATATTCTGTCTTTTTGGAGCTTTTTATTATGATACGATTATCTAAAAGTGTAGATGCATTAGTTGCCAATGATGCGTGATGTGTGCTACAGGTTGAAATCTCATCCAGACCCGGTGCTTGTCGGTTCACTAAGTTATTGTCAATACCCCCCCCCCCAATGCACCTTTGCAGTTTTGAGTGCAGTGCGCGTAACCAATGGTTATCTTTGAAGAAAAAGGGCCTTTAGTGATTACAGTATATTGGCAGTTGGGTGTGTGAAACAGCAGTCTCCTGAAGTGCCCCATTACCTCTGATTTAACGTGTGTACAGAGCAACAGGCCGAGCGATACAGTCTCTCCTCTGACAATACCAACAGCATTCTGTTCACGGAGAGGAGATTTACAGAGAGAGAGAGAAAGAGGCAGATTATGGGAGAGAGAAACTTATTCAAAAGCAGAATCAAATTTTCTACCATTAATAACATTTTAGAATTAATCAATTTTTTTATATGTGGATGTGGTCAGTGGATCAGTAAAAATCTTGTTGTTAGGACTTAGGGACAAAGAAGAAAAAAAAAATCTACTTCAACTGAATTCCCTTTTTCATTTTACATTTGTTGAATGCATGTGAACAACTCTAAACCTTACCATTCAGGCTTTTCTTTTTAACTGAAAGAGTGCTCACACCTGGTGACGTACTTTAGCCTAGAGTCAAGAGAGAAAGAAACACTCTTGACTATCCAGGTTCTATTAATCATCCCATCTTCTGCAGCAGAACATGCAGATATTTCCAGCCTGCAAACTAAATGCTGTCGCCACAGCCCTAAGAGCATTCATGTGCCTGATTCACAAAACAATAACGCTCTGAAAACCTTCTGTTAATCTGTGACATCAGGCTAAACTCTCAACATTTGGTTTTTTGATAACCAACAGGGAGACACGACTCATTACACACACTCGTTTGTGCGTCACGCTCTTCTCACCTTCAAAAAAAATGTTTTCTTTTGTTCCTGTTATCACCTCTGTTTTAAATTTTAGCACATCTTTCTTCTTTACAAGTGTTAAAAACTATAATTTTGCATCAACTTCTATCCTACTGACATTTAGCGGTGAAAAGAAATCAAACTCTTCATTCCATTTTCTTTTATTTAACTGCCTGTTGCACTAGTTCCATTGAATAATGTATCCAAATATAACATTACCAACTAAGGTAAAGCTGGTTGTCATATGTTATCAGCCTAGGTAGATATCCATGTTTCCTCCTAGTCTTGAACCAGGGAGCTTTTGTTTATGAGGCAAATGCATTAACCATACTAGAAATGGCCAGCACATCCCTCTCCTGGTTGTATTCAATGATGTGTTTTTGCTTCTAGTGGTGAAACAAGTTTGCTGCTTCCACCTTTAGCAGGAACTATTTTCTTACATATTTTGCCACGTATTGTGCTTTGCTTAAGGTTGTTGAAGCAGCTTGATTTTTATGAAATAGTTACTGCAGGCTGGAATGCAGCTCTCACTCTCCCTCTATTGATAGGACGATGCGACATTTTTATATCACTTAAAAATTTATTCTAGTAATATTGTGGAGAGAACGATATAGCTTAGCCCTGTTACAGAGACCCATCATAGGTTGTCCACTTAAGAGTGTATAAAAGGCAGGTGAAAGCAAAAGGCCACTCAGAGAGAGCAGTTTGAGGTCTTGCAGTTTTAGAGAAAGTGATCTGGATCTGCACCAAAACTAAACTGGTTCTTCCTTTGGCTCTTTGCTCCATACTCATTCTCATTCTCAACCGTTTACTGAAAATCATTGTGGCTGACAGACTAATGTACATGTTTCACTTTCAACCAGCTACAACAGTAAAATGCTGCTTTCATGGCAAATCAGTGAATATTAGAATATAACTTAGCATATGATCATATACAACTCTGCAAAAGGTCATTTAAAAATTGCCTAAATCCCTAAACCCTAACATTATAACCTGCAAAGTTGATAGAGCAAATATGCTCAACAGACAGACTCACATTAGCATTTGTTTGATATCATCTAGTGTTCCCTATTTGTTACCTTTGCTTGTTTGTGTATTAGGCTGGTAGCACCGTTATTAGAGTGGTTTTGGCATAAACAGCTGCCCAAATGATGTATGAGAGTGGTGACAGTGCACCAAAGCAAGAATGTTGCAGGCTATACAAACAGATCTGAGGCCATTAAGGGATGCGACAGAGTCAGATAATGATTCCTGTGCTTTGGTCACTACAAAGGACTCCTTGAACATTACAGATAGTCATTTGATTCATAGTTCAAAATATTGATTGGAGCTGCTTACAATACCCTTGGCTGTCAAGGATAGTTTAATACTAATCTCTGTCAACAGCCACACACATCCAGTGGACCATGAGTTTTGCACAGCTTTTCTGAATCCATGCTGGTTTATTATAAATATTTACTCATTATTTTGAGAACAAACGAGAAACGAATCACAAACAAACACATACGAAGACTAACCCTCTCTAGCGTAACCACCTGTGTGGAGACAAGCTGCTGGCCATTACCGCCGATAAGTATGCGCTGGCAGGAGTTTAATGGTGAATTGCAGTGAATGTAATATAACCCTATGTATCTGTTAGTTGACAATAAAGCCTCTTTAGGTGGTAGCCATGCTTTCTGTACTGCACAGGGAGCTGGAAATCCAGCTCCACAAAGGCCCTATTACCACAAAATGTTAATGCTCCATGTCGTTGTGCTTCCATTCAGTCACTTCAGTACAATAATTAATCAAAATAAACATACAGTGCTTGACAATAAGGCTTTTATATTCAGCACTAATCAGACAACTCATTAGGCAGTAATGAGCCGACTCTGCCTGCTCTTGTCGTGTTTGGGGGAACTTTGGCGCATGGGGAGAAGTGTTTGAGTGTGTGTTTGTGTGTTAACTCACAGATACACATTGGCACACATGCTCTCACATGTACACACATAAAGGCACGCACACACAGAGCCAGCACTCCTGTAGTCCCACTCCAATTATGGCAGCATCTCACCCGGGAAGAAGCCCACTTACACAGCATTCACTTTATGAATAATTGATTGTTTGTGCCAGTGTTATATTTGTAAATACACGTTTGCACTCTGATTAATAGTTTTCTAGACATATTCATTTGTTGAATTTGATTAGACTCTTAAATGTATTATTTATTAGCTGCAATTGCTCTCCGGTTATTAGTCATCACAAGGGCAACAAGAATATTTGGCATAAGGATGCATCTGCATGCAAACAGATATGCTTACATCAATCTGCACTCACTCATATAGCAGGTGGAAGGGTGCGTGTGTGTGATTTGACACATTCAGATGCTGTGAACATGTTGGCTGCCTTTCGGCGTGTCAGTGCATCTTTTTAAGGCTTACAGCTGTGTTTCTGTATAAAAGGTTAGTAACATGTCTTTTTCAGTCTTTTACATTGATCCATATGCCTGTAAATTAAAAAAAAAAATAATTAAGTGTAAAAACACCACACATAATAACCATAAAGGCAAACGTTGTGGACAAGTGCAGAGAGTGAGGTTATCAAACAGGCAGTGCCAGTGGAATTTATTTATTTATCTATTTTTTTGTGAGCCCTCAAAATGTTTTCTTTATGCCACTGATAAATGAAGTGTTTAACTCTGACCTTTTGGTGGAGTTTTTTAATACACTATATTTCCAAAAGTATTCACTTACCCATCCAGATCCTTGAATTCAGGTGTTCCGATCACTTCCATGGCCACAGATGTATAAAACCAAGCGTCTGGGCATGCAGACTGCTTCTACAAACATTTAGGAAAGAATGGGTCGCTCTCAGGAGTTCAGTGCATTCCAGTGACACCATGATAGGATGTCACCTGTGCAGTGCAGTCCAGTCATGAAATTTCCTCACACCTAAATATTCCACAGTCAGCTGTTAGTGGTTGTACTGACAGTAACCCAGCCACAAATCAAGGTCCATAAAGACATGGATGAGCTGGTTTTGTGTGGAAGAATTTGAATTTGAGTCCTGATCTCAGCCTGATTGAACACCTTTGGGATGAATTATAGCGGAGACTGTGAGCCAGGCATTCTCGTCCAACATCAGTGTCTGACATCAGAAATGAGCTTCTGGGAGAATTGTCAAAAATCCCCATAAACACTCCTAAACCTTGTGGAAAGCAAGAGGAGTTCAAGCTGTAATAGCTGCAAAGGGTGGGCTGACATTATGTTAAACCGAATGGCTTGAGAATGGGATGTCACTCAAGTTCATGTGAGTGTGAAGGCAGACACTTGCTTTTATTAATCCTTTTCACAGCTGAAGTCAGATTCATAAAGAGCCAGGTCAAATGAATTTAATAGAAAACAAATGTGTGGTGCAGAGAAGAATACAGGGGAGCAATGTGTTGGCGAGAAATTTTAATTTATTTGCTGGAGTTTTGTCACTGTGGCTGAACATAGCAGCGCTGTTCTTGAAATAAAAAAAAAGAAAGCCCTGATAGAATAAAAGGCTTTGCGTGGTATTTATTTATCCATCCCAGTATTATAATTTCATCAGTACCTAACTACTGGCATTTGACAAAGAGCATAAAAAATTAAAACCGTGGTGGCACGTCTAAATTATCAAGAGAATACTTACATACGTTTGGTGCACCAGGTTAGCTTGACACAGCCTTCAGGGAGAGTCCTTCCTAGCTCCCAGAGTTGAGAAAAACAAAGAAACTATTTTAGATTGTGAGTATTTTTCAGTCCACACTGCAAATTGCCTTATATTCTATAGTATGATGGTCTATATTTAAATGTTAACAAAATGCCAATAGGCAAAAGAAGACATCATGCTGACATGTAATCATCGACCTAACTGTCACAATCACACTCAGGTATAGTTATAGGTATAGTATAGTATAGTTTTTCTTTTACTGTTGAATTGTTGTGAATAAGATGACACTAGTACACAGGGGCAGGGTAGTGTGCATATAACCAGTTAAGAAGATACAGTAGATGCACAATCTAATCGGGTCATAAAGCACTGCTGAAATCGTGCACAAAGACTTTCTGATGTGTTTTTTGTGTTTGCTTGTTTTGGTAGAAAATACACAGCTGTTAGTCGAAAACAGAAGCTCTGTTCTTTCCAAGCATGATGACATTAGAGCATCCTGAAACTTATCTTGGACTTCAGCCAAAATGATTGTTTTTGCAGTGAGATGTTGAGATGTTGTCTTAGAAGTCCTACACGAACGATACTAAGGTATTTAATTCCGCCAAGTGTTTTGAGGTAATCTGCCTGGCTATAACACTCTCCTCAGGACATATTGTGAACACGGTTGATTAACATCTTCCTGACTGTACAGTTAACTTTGTTGCATCATTGAGATGCACAGTTTGGCTATCTCAGCAATCTGCCATTCAGCTCCAGCCTGTAAAGCTATCTGGTGAGAACAGTTGTGCAGCTTTGCAGGCCCACTAATGGAATGCATACTGAAGTCTCAAAGAAGAAATCATTGCTGTTGTACTTTTGCTGAAAACCTTGAAACCTGTTGCAAAGAGGTTGTGGGCAAATCCCCAACAGCTCAGTGGGGCAGGTTGTCTCACAAAACTGACAGACACGGTGCATCATTGTGACTGTACACGTGTGTGTGCGCCAGTGTGTATTACTGTGCTCCTAGGGAGAGCTAGCAGGCCAACTGTAGACGGAAGGAAAAGCAGCACTGCTCTGCACCATATGCCAAATATGAGACTGCCTGCCAATTTGTGGGGGATACTGGCAAGTGCTAGCAAGGCTGAATTCTTGACAGAGGGAGATGAATAATTGAACATGTGCGAAGCGAAGTTCTGTTGGGATGGAGTGGGGTGCCTTTATACATCGAGAAAGGGAATGGAGACAGTCAGACCGTCTACAAGCAAAGCTCTCATTTAGATAGTGATGTGTTTGGGGGGGTTTTGTAAACATGTCAAAAAGTTGCAGTGATTTTAAGATGAACTTGAATGGATTTATAGAGAGACGTGAGAGGAAAAAAGCGCAGCTCATTGGCATGTATGCATTTTCATCATATACTGTAAAAGCAGGGAGGCTAAAAGCTGTCACTGATCTCACAAGTTAGCGTCTCAGTCTCACAGAAAACTGACAAAAATGGATGACTTTTCCAAAAAAGAGAATGTTGAAGAGAAATCTGTGTAACCTAATCAGTGTGGTTATTTTATATTCAGATTTTAATAATTTAGGAGGCACTCTATTGTAGAGCAATAGAGCAGCTTCTAGTATATGCAGCAGTTGAACAAACTTACAGGCTCTAATACCTCCCCAGACTTTATACCCAGTAAATTACTGATGTAGTGAAGCACCTTAAGAATACATTTTATCTCATATACTTAAGCTATAGACACTATATTTCAAGTAAAAATAGGAACAAGTTGCAATAAATTTTACTTGAGAAGATATTAAATAACAGTTGCACTCAGTAGCTGGTTTAGACTAAGTGTGAAAAATACATCCTGGCAGGTTTCAAGAGATGATTACCTTCAGGATATGAGGCATGTTCTCAGAAGTTCCATATGTAGTGTGCTGCTGTTTAATATGGTGCCAGCATTAGAGAATATGTTGTCCACTCATTTGTTTTGCAGGTGAGGGTAGTTTCATATTTGATTTCATATTCGTTTTAAGGGAATTCAATTAACTTTATGCACCAAATGGCAGGATTGGCAGAATCACACAGAAATACAGGTAGATGTGAGGATATAGATCTAACTTTGGCCTCAGTCAAAAAGGCATGGAAGCTGGTTTAGACCTTTGTGACTGAGGGGAAAGTATTCGCTGACCAGCTGGCGAATGGTTGCTGGAGGTTGCTGTAAAAGTTGTGTCTTATCGCTGAAACCAACTTTCACTCTGAAGGTGAACCATTTCCGTTTGTGTAGCACTTTTTTCCAAGTTCCCCTGCCTCTTGGCGAGTTGTTGGTAAGTGTTTGCAGGCAAGTCAGTGTCTTCCAAACTACGGGTGACCGCAGCAATCTCTTAGTGACCAGAACAATCAGGAGGAGATTCTCAGTGCAGCACCAAATATCTCCGTGCGACGAATTTCACCTACAGCAAGCAACCACTTTCCAGCTGCTTGAGCGATGTACATTTTCTCTGCCAATTTTTTGAAGAAAAAGTGGAGCTATTGTCATAGCCTTGGCTATGACCTCTACTAAAACTCTCAGACGAATTTGAGTCTCAGCGACCTTGACCTGAAGGTAAAGGTCAGGGGTCTTGAAAGTCTGAAAGTCTTGTGAATGCGATAAGTCGAGAACGATCTCACCTAAGATGTTCAAATTCACACCGTAGATGCATACTATGCAAGCTAGAGCCATGAAACTTCACACACTTGTTCACTGTCACAAGGGCTACATGCTAACCAAGGGCCATAAATCTGCCATGCATTTTGACAAAATTATAACCCCCCTCCTCGTCCGCCTGTTAGAAATGCAAAACAGCTGAGTGTTGGCACCCGCTCAGCTGTTGTTTCCTCTAGGCCTGTTTGACTGGGGCCTTATTGAATTTGTATAAAAGCTTCATTGAAATAATAATAAAATAATACAATTAAAATAATTATTAAACAACAAGATAAAAAAACAATTTTTAAGCCAAAAATAAACTCGAGGACTCGAGAAGGGCTAGCAACAATGAGAAAAATGATAGGCACCTCCATGGTTGTCTCAAGTCTTTCTGTCACTCAGCGCAGGTGCCAATGTTTGAATAAATATTGCCCACAATGACATCACATTAATGTGTGTAATGTGAATATGCAGTGTTCTGTAATTTCCCTGTGTTTCACTGACTGAACACAAGAACAATATAAACATCACAACAAGTATTTGAAGATAATGATGAATCCCACTGCCTGAGGCAGTGACAAGAAGTATAAGAAAGAAAACAAACTGTATTCTGGGTAAATGGTGCTGCCTGGATAATAGACAGAGACAAATGTGAGAGACTACGCAGTTGTGACAGCAAATTTTCTCCAATAGTAGTCTCACGTTCGGTATGTGTCACTGTCCGGCTATTGCCTGTGACTTTCCATTAATCCTCAGAAATTGATCTGTTTTGTTTTCTTGTTTAACGGTGACTTTGCAATGCCAGTTTTACTGAAAGCTATTATGTTCTAATCATCATCTCCTCTCTTTTTTTCTCCATGCCCTTTTTCTTCCCTCCCTTTCTCTCTCTCTCTCTCTCGCCGACAGATACCACCCTGTCCAGTGAACGTGGTAAGTACTGCAGCCACACACTCCCTTGATTTTGAGCCATCTGTGCGAGGAGTCCGCCAGCAACAGAGTAGTGGCTGTTTGCGTTAATGTGGAAGGAACCATTCTCAGATGCTAGTCTCAGTGGGGGAGCGCCGAGCCACAAACATCATTTGCATCACCAGGAAGCTGGTCTCCGTCACATTGAATGTCATAGCAAATGTTGAAATGAGGAGCGAAACATCAAGAGAAAGCAATTATGAAAGCAGCATCCACAGACCCATGTGGCCTATCAGACTTTGAATTTTGCATATTTCCTCCGCATGCATTTCGCCTCGACCTACTTAGTCAATTTACCCCCTTTTGACTCCAATAGCATTCAATAAGGAGCCAATAAGGAGCATCTTTTTAGTTTGCTCCCTTCCAGCTATAGTGGAACACATCTCCACATAGGTGAAATAGAAAGTGGATAGAATTCACCACTGTGGCAGTCTCTCATTTTATTTTGAATGTGACCCCTGCCTGTTGTGTTGTTGTTAATGTTTTCCTCTACCATGGCTTGCTCCTTTATCAAACAGGCTGAAAGTCTGAGTCTGTCTGCAGTAATGGCGTTAAATCAGGTTTTTGGTCACCTGTGTCGGCCGTCTTCTCTTCTGTAACATTGCTTTTTATGCTGATAAGATGTTCTCACTGTACTGTCATCAGTGTCAGTATGGCACTGACACAAGAAGTCATCATGCTGCACTTGCTCCCCAGCCCACCATCTTTAATGCTTTGGAGTGAAACTGTTGAGCCAAACCCGTGTGGTGACATCACACGATATAGGTACAACAAATACGTCTAGTCTTTGAAACATCAAAGTGGCAGGAGGGAAGAGAGGTGCAAAGTTGTGGTTTTTGGATCAAGCACTTTAGGTTTATTTTTGTGTGCCTGGTTAACCTCTATTTGCTGGTGGAGGAGATGATGATATGCAGCACAGAGAAGTTTGTGTGATCAATTTTTCATTGCCAAGCTAGCAACTGTGCAGTGCTTTTTTTCCCCCAATCCGGTTAGGCCTGAACAAAGAGTGGGGAATAAGAAGTCACAATAGGCAAAGATTTGTATTCATTCTGAGTGTAATCCTTGATGTTGACCTCAGCTCTGCCTCTCTTAACTACCCTGCCGCTCTCACATTAAAACAAACGCATGAGTTCTCTCTTCTGCTGCACTTATACTTTTCTTTCCTGTGTACTGCTGAGTAGTCGGATCATGTGAATGATAGACCACAATGAAAGCCAAAAAATAAATATGAGGGAAGTAATGAATGGCAGCTGAGAGAGTGAGAGGAGGCAGTCTTAGGGCAAGGTCCGTGTACCCTTGGAACCTTTATGAACCGCAGTCAGCAGAAAGCCAGTTGGTAGATTGCTTATCGCTCAGCAAAGCATACCTCATTCACACCATTCAATTTCGGTTTTCATACAGGTGTGATTTTTGAAGAACACAAGCACACGCCAAATAACTGCAGCGCAAAGCCATGCTTGAATTCCATCATTGTGCCTACCTGTACTCAACAAGCTCGCTCTGTGTCCTTCGCAGGGGTGGGGCGTGTTTTAAGTCATCTGATAGGGCTCCTCCACATCAAGTGCCTGCTTTGCACATCCTCTTCTAACTTAATTGGCTGTACCTGAGGTAGGAGGGCAAGGTGTAATTGTGATAAGAGAAAATGCTGTGCTTGGCTGGTTTTAGTGCCCTTATCTATAATCTCCAGATTGATTATAGTTTTCCTGCCAGCCGTGCAAATTGTTCATCCCAATCACCTGCACTGGAAGCTACCTTAACTCTGTCTTGGTCAAATAAACGCACACTTGTATAAGGCTAGAATGTATTTGCATCACTAGTTTTCAAGTAGTCTTTTCTTTTTTTGTTCTTTTTTTTAATCTTTTCTCAAGACTCAAGATTAAAAATATCATGTGAATGTATTTTTGTGGTCAAATTAACAAGCCTATATTTTCCGACAGTTACTTTCCTGTCAGTGTCTATTTTCAGAAATTAGTGTTTTTCTTTTCTAAGGAGTTGAAATAAAGTTGAGAAGACATGATTGTCTTTTGAAACTGTACATATAAATCAACAATGTATTATTTTCACTCTTTTGTTAATGGATTAAAAAATCCAGTTATAATTGAATATATGGATTTTTTCCCCCAATGGGATAGAGCCAGGCTACCTTTTACCCCATATTTTCTACAAGAAGATTTTCCTATTAAAGAAGATCTATTATGATAACTTTCAAACTCCATATTTTTAGTCTTAGACTCTATTATCTATTAGAGTAGCTTTGCATTATTCAGATAATCATTGAAAATATTATTTATGCTGAGCCTTTGTGCAGGCTCTCAGTCCATCCACTTTATAAAACGAGCCATTTTAGGCCTCAGTCACACTGGCCTAGAGACCTGTCAGCAATCCCCTGGAAACCTCCGGTCAGTAGGGAAAACTGTGTATTCCCCAACTGGTTGGCTAGTGGTTGCTAGAGGTTACGGGCTGTCACTAGCACATTGCCGTGGTCCACCTGTAGTTTTCATGGATGATGCCGGCTTGTCAGCAAAAACATATTAATTAGCCTTTAAGTGGTAGTAAATTTGAAAAAGTGTGATACAAACCCGATACGGACAGCATTCATCTTCAAAGTAACAGTTGTGTCTGAAAGCAACATGTTTCAAAAGACAGAACTTTTACTTTGAAGGTGAACGGTCTCCATTTCCGTTTTTCACTGCACTCTTCACAGTTTCACTACCACTTAGTTGGCACCTATTTGCAGACCAGTCTGTGGCTTCAGTCCAAGCTAGGGGTGACCAGTGCAACCTGCTGATGACCAAAGCAATCACAAGGAAGATTTCAGTGCAGCACTGTATACCTCTTTGTAGCCAGTTTCACTTGGCGACAGCAAGCAACCACTTGCCAACAGACTGGGGAATACACATTTTTCCCTAGCAGCCATTGATACTAGGGAGTCCCTGACTGGTCTGCAGGCCTGTGTGAATAGTGCTTTAGCAATCAATTTCAAAATAAATGCCAATGACCTCCAGCAACCACTCGCAACCAGTTGGGGAATACTCCTTTTTCCCTAGCGACTGGTTGTTGCCAGGTGGTTGCCAGCTTGTTGCTAAGCCTGCATGACTGGAACCTTAGCACACGTCCACCTTACTTTAAGACAACCTTCTTCTGATTGGCTGCAAACAGAAGAGTTCAACAGCAAGTGTCTGAGGCTTCTGTACTGACAGATGTCCAACCCACCTGAGATGCCTACGATGGCCACATTAAGGTTACGACCTATTTTAAACTTTATGTTTAATATGAGCATTCACCATTGTAACTGTGCACATATGACAGAAAATGAGGCAAAGCAGAATAGCTTTCAAAATTTTCTGCTCTCACTGAAGAAGTCTCAATCTGAATATTTTTAAAACCTTCCCTTATTTAACATGGATGTATCAAATGTGTATATCTTGCTTCTTTAAGTTGCTTATTATGCAGAGATTGGTTTCCAAAATACTTGTGAAGTTCCACTTGTATGTTATATGCATTACGATTTGTTTTATAACAGTCTTCAAACTCTTCACCTTTGACATCACCTGACCAGAAAGCAGAAAATGACAAAATGAACCACATGGGTGGAAGGGCAGGTTAATGGACAGATATTAGATCCGTATCATCTGTTTATCTATCCCCTGGGAAACAAGAGAGCAAAAATTAATTCTTAAAGCTGAACTACGTTTTATTTTTATGTAAAATCACTACATCTGTATCACATGTGCCTATTGAAATCCTTTGTGTACAGTTTCTGTCTCTGAGTCCTCCCTCATCCTTCTTTTTCACTCGTTTTGAGCAGCGGTTGGGGCTGAAGGAGCAGCTAATGGGCTGCGAAATGTCTCCAAAGCTAGAGCAACAACAGGAGCTAATGTCTCAAAGCCCTTCTGAAACAGCACAAACACTGAAGAACCCTGACAGTGCAGAGGGGGGGGGGGGATCCCTGATTTCCTCTAATGTGTCACAGAGGCCATTTTTGTCTGCCTAATTGTATTGAAGCTTTCTAGAGGCCTTGGTGAAATGGCGTAAATACCTCCTGGAAAGGATTGGACTGCACTGCTGGCTGCACATTGTAGTGCTTCTTTTTGCCATGTAATGCAAGATCCCAGTTGTAGCTGTTCTGACATTTGCTATTTCAGTCTTTCAGCTGAAGAGCAATGTGTTTAGTAGGTGAAATTCAAGGCTCAGTATTACTGAAAGCCCAGTAAAAAAACTGTGAAATGCCACAGTTTGCAAGTTTAGTGAGACAGGCTGCTTTACCTGCACATAACCTGAGAGCCATGACCAAAATGATATGGTTTCACAATTCTCCTTATTTGTGTTAATTGGAACATGTTTTTATTTAAATGGAGGGATATTAAATGATATTCTAAGCTTACATGTGTTTTACTGTACAAAAGACATAATGTTAGAAAAGACCTGGAGGTGATATCCTGAGTAATAAATGCCTGTAGCAAGGAGAATCTTGGTCGAATGCAATTCTTGATCATTCACAAGTATTTTCTCTTAAATGTGGTGAAGCGTGCAGCCCCTTCTGCTTCTCTTCCCCCTCAGTACCAATTAAAGCTGTTTTTCTGCAGCAGATCTTGAGCTGATGAAGACAGCCACTAAGAGCTCTTGAAGTAAAGTCACACAGGGCCTGTATGGCAGATGGTTTGTGCAAGAGTATGTGCAAAGAGAGAAAGCAGCAAAGAAGGAAACAAACAAGCATAAAAATGGCAGCCTGTCTCCATCGAGAATTTCCTATTTTCTACCCAATTTAAGACATAGCATTTCCAAAATTTCAAACTTTTCCTCAAAACTGCTGTCAAACCTGCAGGAGTCCAGGGAAAACATAAGATCCTGTTCTATGGAGAATTTTTGCATGCCATCTTCCAAAAACTACGGAGACAACTTAAGTATTGCTCAGTTTGAGAAGAGAAGAGAAGAGAAGAGAAGAGAAGAAAAGAGAAGAAAAGAGAAACTGCTGGGAGCTGCTTGATCTTGTGGCTTTGACCAGCTCTCCCAGCTGAATGGAAACTAGCTTTGCTCTGGCCTTTTGCTACAAAGGCTGAGGCGGCAGCGACTCAAGGCACAGAGGACAGTACCTAATGGCTACAAGTC
The DNA here is from genome assembly GCF_007364275.1 of Archocentrus centrarchus. Classification (NCBI taxonomy): domain Eukaryota; kingdom Metazoa; phylum Chordata; class Actinopteri; order Cichliformes; family Cichlidae; genus Archocentrus; species Archocentrus centrarchus. The sequence continues at coordinate 8,486,607 of NC_044350.1, forward strand.
CGCCTTTTCCCAGTGGATTACATGTTTCAAAAAAGATAAGGCTTGATCAGTATTTTTATGGAGAAAAAGCCTCTTTTTGTGATGCAGATGAGAGAAGACAGGAAACTTGCTGGAACCAGTGGGTCTAAGGCTATGCGCCGCGGTTCAGAGCATACAGAGGAGGAAATACAGATCACACAATACTTTTCTCCAGGGTCAGACCGCTTTACTGTGCAGTGTTTCTCTTTTTATAGCATGTCTGTTTGTGCTGTACGAGCACATGCTGCCGACTTTAAAATAATCAAAGAAATTTGTCCGTCTTTTGCTGGGAAATCATTTCTATTTCTGCACCTGCTTGCCTCTGCGCCTTTGTTAATGTCTGCCATCATGTATACTTGACCAATTAGTTCACACTTCATTTTAACATCCAGTGTGAGACTAATGAAGCCACATTTCCTGGGGTTAATTATACCAACATTATGTGATATTATGGGGAACAGGAAATGGCAAAGCGCACTTTAATATCTCCCCCTTTCATCATCACCTCTCACTGTGAGAGACTTTCCCCTCTCCAGCTCTTCGTCCATCCCTTTATCTGTCTCTTCCCTCTCCTCTGCTTGGTTCTTTGAGGCACATCGTCCCTTATTCTCAGCCATGAGGCTGAACGGCACAGTGGCATTAAGAGCCTGTGAGACAAGACCGGTCCAGGCAAATCCCTACACAAATTAGAATGTAGAGACCATTATTAAAGCCAATTGCCAATGCCTGCTACCAGCAGTTAGGTTACAATGTCTCTTGAAATAAAAGGCGAGCAGTTTTCATTACCACCCCAACCCCCCCACCCCCCCACCCCTTTCCCTCCCTGGCAGAGTTGCACGGTGGAGCGGGTGGAGCTTTGGAACTGTGTCATTCTTCAAGAGCTGGGTTGGAATTATAATGCGCTATGGAGCTGACATTCGCATGAGGCCTGGACCTCAAAGAGGCACGCTCATGATTGGCATCCGGGTTTGCGCAAAGAGCATTAAGTTTTTCGTTTTGGATAAAAAAAATAAAAGTCCTAATATTTTGCTACACATTTTACCTCAGACACTCAGCTTCTCAAAGGCACACAAAATACTCAAGTTCGCTTTCATGTGCCGTATACTGAGGTGATTGCTGTGGCTGGCTTTTAACTCTTGCATTTGGTGCTTTTCTCTGTCAAACGGGTATTTCAGCGAGAGCGATTTGCCTGTCAATCACGACTGTATCTCAGTATTCCTTACATTTCCACTCCGAGGATGTACTGAATCTGTGCGCGTGTCCGTGTTGCAAATGAGTGTACATGCCGCGTTCATGCTTGCGAGTCTCTGCGTGTGCATGTCTGGGTAGATGGATGTGCATGCGTGTATACATGCCAGGAATTTTATAAGTACTAATCTGTCACTTATATAAGATTACTGCTAGAGCTAACTTCATGCAGAGAATGTCAACATGCCAGCTGACAGAACCTGCTGAGTTCCTGTTTCCTTGACGTTTATTGTAGCTGCACTTCCCTCTATGTTACCAAATTACTTTAATCAACCTTAACTTGACACATTAATATCATTTAAATTCTCTCTCACTCGCTTCTGCGCCGCTTTACTGGATTTTTCCCATTTAGTGGTAAATTTGGTATGTAGAGCACATCTAGTCTCACTGGGCCTTTTTCCATTAACGACATAACACTGTCGTGTAATTATTGCTCATCTGCACTTGAAAGTAGACACCATTTAAAACCGTAGAATTCATCAGTAATATTACTACGGTTAAGCACATTACAGTTTTGTTAACGTGTTGAATATATGCTTTTAGTGTACCAAACGTACTAAATGTTTAATGTATCCATTTTGTTACAATAGAAAGGCCACCACAGAGAAGATGTTCCTCTTTTAATCTTGAGGGTGTAGACACTGAAATAGCTCCAGGACTACAATGTAATGCAATGCAAAATATTACCACTTTTTTTTTCTTTTTCTTTTTTTTTGCAGAGACAGAACAAGAACTGTGAAACACACTGTAAAGTATTCTCCCTGGAAAAGAAAAATGAAACTGGTGTTTTCTGTGAAGTCTGAAGTGGCGTCTGTTTTTTCTCACCTATGACAAATTCAAATTTCCTTTGCTCCCTCGTCACATAACTGTCAAAATCACTATGCTCTTACAATTTTCTCCCTGATCATCCAAAGAAGCACTCACTATCCAACTGTGAGTCTGACGCTCTGAGTAGTAAATGGCCACTGACATTTTAAGCACAGATGAATTAGGCCTAAACATTAGTTTCTATTGTTGTGGCTTCTCATAGATTCCCATGGGCCATTCTTTTAAAAACCATCCCTGGATGGAGTAGTCTATTCAGGAGGAGGCAGCTATGTGACACAAAATGTAATTTTTGTGATGAGTACTTGTGCAGTTTTGTTGTATTTAAGCCATATAGCCATATCAGTATCTTGCTATTTAGCCCCAGGCTGTGCAACTTTTGTGATGTTGACACTGGTGCAGTTGTATCAGATGTCTTGACAGCTATGTGATGGCCTGTCATGCAGTATGGCGGCACAATTAATTGAATTTTAATTATTCTCAATCAGGACTTTGGCTGCCCCAAATTAAATGAGCATGCTCGAGTGATAAGCAAATCAAGTGCTTTTTGAGTCAGCACCTGACCACGGCCTGCGTGTGTCAATCACAGCTGTTCTCTATGCCGGCCAGCTTGAAATTTCCTGGACTAGTCTGGACAGGACCGTCTGGACTATGTTAAAAGAACGATTTTCAGCAAAGTTCAAATATTTGGCACAGCTGAAGGTGAAGAACTTGTTCCTTGAAGCAGAGAAGTTTGTTGTTTGGAAATACTTTGGATTTAGAGCAAGTGATGTTAACAAAGAATAAATCAAATGCAAAGAGTGCTGCAGAGTTGTGTCTGTCACAAATCAACAAAAGTAACTTATTTAAGTGCCTGAAAAACAAAACTATGGTATAATTAATGCATGAAGGCCAAGAAAAACAACGCAATGACTGCTAATGTGACTCATCCAACATCAACTCAGACATCCATAAAAGTAAGCCTGTGCAGCGCCTTCCATTTGGACCAAGATAAGTGCACACCAAACATGGTGAGTAGTGAAGGCTTTGAAAAAATGGTCAACTTAATGGACAAACTTAATGGATAGCCCCTCAAACAATTATTTTCCCAAAGTGACAAGAACAGCACTCCACACAAAACATCACACGGGACATGTGGAGTGAGCTCACAGCTGTCGAGTACTTTGCTTCACGTGCGTCTTGCAGGTACGATGAATGCAGTGAAAGATTTTATATTTTGGTTTGAGGCAATGATGAATAAACACCTCCTTATTTGTCAGCAAAGAAGAGTTAATTAATTAACAGGATATTAGCAGAGTCTAAGTGTAAGCAGTGCCCTGCTGATTTAATTTTGTGTTAAGTTTTGGTACCAGTTCTTCATTGATATTTTTTATGTTTCTTCTAAGAGATGCACTGAATTTAGGTAAATAAGGAGGGGCAATTTTGCTTTGATGCAAACATTTGTACATTAGCAGGAATGTAGCACTGTGTGGATGCTAAAGCGGTATTATGAATAACGGTGACAAATAATCATGATTGTACCTTTTGTACCTTTAGCTGCCACGCTAAATTGCACTGATCAGCAACAGAGCCACGCAGCGCTCACTATTGTGTAAATGTTGTCTCTGTTTGCGATTCAATACTGCAACTCTGCACTGGGTAGTTAGTGTCAATAAGTGACAAGGTAAGTGACCACGTGGGAATCTAAACAAGAAATTGCTCCAAATAAAACTGGATTTCTCAAGAAATAAACAAATGAAAACACAAGAAGAGCATTGGTGCGAGCTGGTAGGAAGAGAGAGAGACTAAACAAGCAGGCCATCTTTTACAGATGAAAGGCCCAGGTGAGGTGCATTAGCTGAAGGCTCTCCCAGGTCAGCTAATTCTCCTCATACACATGCGGGCATACACACCATCTGAACAGCAAAGTTCCACTTTGACACCTAGAAACAAACCAAATTGATTTACCAGCTTTGAACTTGAAGCAGACTTAGTGCAGAATTGCATGTGAATGGTCCGTGAGGTGATAGTTTTTGGTTGTAGTTGTTGGTGTTCTTTTTAGATTAAACGTCCTTCAACATCCTTAATTTAAGAGAAACATGCTACATTAGTGAAATGCTACACATGAAACAAGCCTGTCATCCGTACCATAAGTTGGGCTTTTTCATCTAAGGTGATTTTTTTGTGACTTACCCAAACTGAGCCTATTCTGAAATTTCCTTGTCATCATGGTTTTCTGTTCCTTATCATACCAGCGCCTGAATGCATTTGAATTGATTGAACTGTTTCACTCTCTTGATATTTTTCAGAGAAAAGGCAGCTTATTGCTGGATCAACCTTTCCAAACAGCACCTGTACAAACTGTTTTTTTTTTTCTTCATCCCACTCTTCCTGCTCCATCCATCTCAAATTCACCCTCTGTAGATTAGCTCTGCACAGTGCTGCTGGAAGAATGAGGCCAGCTAGAATCAAACATTAATCAGCTGCTGTTTTATAAGACAGAGGGAGCCTGCTTTCTCTGGGTCCCCTCCTTCTTGCCCTTAGCCTGCCCTACCACCAAATGTTAATGTGACTGCCATTACTCATTTATGAGCTGCTCCCTGCTCACTGCCCAGGGCTTGGTGTCCAGGTCCAGGCTGGCGTGTGGGGGCACACTGCAGGTGGACAGCTGTGCCAGGGTATTCAGAAGCAGCAAGGCCAGGTCTGTTTTTAAAAAGAACTGGCCTTGAAGGAGGAGCTTTTTAATGGGCTGTGCTGTTTAACTGTCTGTAATAAGGTTGGAGAGGTAGTGAGCTTTGAATGCGGTGTCATATTTACAGTAAACAACATGAGGAGTAAGAAAACACATTTAGAAAAACAAAGCAGTCATCAAAACTGAGAGGATCACTTACTCACGTAAGATCAAATCCAAACTGTCCAGTTTTTATTCAGTAAATGGGCGATATAACATGATGTATTCACATTCTGACTGTTGTAACTGGACATAAATCTTGCAAAATTGCCTTCATGGTGAGACTAAGTACCTTGCTATGTGCAGACAGGCAGTGTTGAACAGTTAGAGCTGAGTGTTGGTTCTTCGTATCCAGGACACAGAGCGCAGCAGGAGTCATTCTTATTCTTAGTATAGTGACATCAATAAAGGAGCGAACCTCTGCAAAGTGAGACATGCAGACACTCATTCCTCACGTTGTGCAGAGAGTTGCTTTCAGTTTCAGGTTGTGAGACAGAAATTAATGAAGGAGGCAAGTCGGGGCTGTACACGTGTCAAGGCCTGTTACAGTATACAGTATGTGCGCAAAGAGAGAGAGAAGATAAAGCACTTGAAACACAGTGTCTCACAAGCAAGCGTTGGTTTTCTCATGGTGCAAACTGACAGTGACAGTTTGGTATCTTGCACAAGAGTGCCAGGACAGACACACTGCAGTGTTGTTGCCAAGATTGAGTAGGTTTCTGTTCCTGTGGCGTTCATGTCAGAGCAGGTCAAGTTTTTTTTTTTTTTTTATATATAATACTGTGTCCATTTAGTTTAGACAGCACACACATTTTTCATCTGTCCATAATTATAGTAAGTTTTTCAACCAGCCACAAAAGAATTACTCTAATTACACCATTATTGTCAACCAGGCAGAACAAAGATAGCTTCGCTGTAATAGACTAAATTTAGTGGTTTGATTCTCTACATAGCCATGCCAAGACAGTAGGTACAGTGGGGGAAATAATTATGATCCTCTGCTGAATTTGTAAGTTTGCGCACTTATTACGGTAGTTTCATTTTAATGGAGAGAGACAGAATATCAATCAAAAATTTAGAAAAATATTTCTTGGTCATTGATCCCTCAGGTTTGCACACATCTCAGGGGGGATGTTTTTTTCCAGACTCTCTGAATCCTTTAGCTGCTGCTTGGCAACTGAAAGTTTCAGCTCCTTTGCACATTTTTTCTATCGGATTGAGGTCCGGAGACTGGCTACGCCACTCCATGACCTTCATGTGCTTTTTCTTTAGCCTTTCCTTTGTTGCCTTGGCAGTATGTTTTGGGTCATTGGGTCAACTTCCGTCTTCTCCCGAGCCTTCTCTGAATCATTTAGAAGCAAACTTAAGAAGGGCCCGTACATGTACCTTCTTGAACAGGGCGATCTTGCAGGTGCTGCAAAATTTTAATTGATTATGGTGTAGTGTGTCACCAATGGTGTTCTTGGTGACTGTGGTCCCAACTGCCTTCAGATCATTAACAAGCTCCTCCTGGGTAGTTTTGGGCTGATCCACTATCTTTCTCGTGATCATCCTCAACCCATGAGGCAAGACCTTGCATGGAGCTCCAGACTGATGGCCACTGATGGTCATTTTATATTTCTTTTATTTCCAACTACTCATACCAACAGTTGTCACCTTCTCACCAAGCTTCTTACTGATGGTCTTGTAGCAAATTCCAGAATCATGGAGGTCTGCAATCTTGTCCCTGACATCCTTTGACAGCTCTTTGGTCGTGCTCGTGGTTGGAATGGAAGAAATTGAGTCTTTGGACAAATGTGCTTTGTACGTGTAATGACTTGAGATCTGGAGTATCTGTCATTGATTGGCTGTGTGGTCGATTACAATCAATCTCTAGGAGCCAGATTTCTGGCTGAGTTGTAAGGGATCAAATACTTATTTTACTCAATGACATGCAAGTCACTTATAACTTATATCTAATGTGTTTTTTTTTTTTGGATTTTTGATTGATATTCTGTCTCTCACCATTAAAATGAAACTCCAATAAAAAGCTTGAGACATTTCTTTGTAAGTGTGCAAACAAATTCAAATAATTATTTCAGGTCAATATGCATATGATGCTAAATACGAGCAAATGAAAATGATCATGGTTTGTGTGTTACAAAATAACCAGAAAAACGTGTTCTTGCTATGATTGAATGTTTTTGTCTAATTGGCTTTCTATAACTCGTGAGCTTCTCTGAACTTTGGTGCATCAGTGACACCAAAGTTGTTGCTTAGTTTGAAGTGGCTAATGATCCAAGAACCTGCAGATCCTCACACAGTTCTTTTTTTGCAGGTGGCTTTACTCTTTGCCTCACCCTTTCCTGCAATAGCACTATTATTTCAATAGAACTGAGTGGATACTGTCCAGAAGGCCTTTAGTGTGTCTATACATGTTTAATGTCTTTACTAGAATGCATTCTCTCCCCCACATGTTAGCTTTTTAGTGTTACAGTTGCTGTGTGCTCAACGATATACAAATGGTTTCCTCCTTGAACATAACAGGGAGCTTTGAACAATGTTTTTTTCTCCTATGCTGAATATTTTAAATATAATCAACCACCAATGGTGTAGCTCAGTCTATAAACATCACTGTTGCACATGAGGAAAACACTCATAGAGTTGCTCATATTTATTTTAAGAAAACTTGCCCAAGGAAGCGTCTCATAGGTGTCTTCTCCTTCATCCCACTCTTGCCTGTGGAACCTTGTGTGTCTGTGGCCTTGGGGGGGTTTTCTCAGCATGCAGCACAAACAGGAAGCGTGCAGCCTGTGGCTAAAAGGTAGATACTTCTACTGGAGTATTGCATAGCACACATACACACATATACTTCTCTCCTATGGGAGTGCTAATCCCCAAGAGATGAAAGAAGGTTCCCACTGCTCTCTGATCCCTGTGTCCTGCTGTAACGGTTCATTTAGTGCCTGGCGGAGAGAAACAGGTCCAGTTGATGCTCCCACACACGGTGTCCTTGGCCGAAGAGCAGACGTGACTTAGGCCAGACCCCATACTGATCCAGAGAGTTCCCCTATTAGAAATCAATGTTCTTTTGACACCTGTTTCATTTAGGTTCCCTGTGTGGAGTGTCTGTATCACCATGGCGAAAGGAAGAAAAAAGAGAAGCAGAGAGATGTGGGGAGAGAAATAGAGGGAATGTGTATGCATACCGAAGACCTCTTCACACCTTAATGAATCATGGTGTTTCCTCATGGGAAACCAGCTGTTAATACTAGATTATCTCCTCTCCTCTTCATTACGGAAAGCAGAATCTTCTGCTCAACCTTGATGCTTTGAAGTGGTGCAAAAGTTCCCTTAGAGTTCATTGACCATGTCTACTTTTATTTGTGTGTGTTACACCTGAGCAGGAATTCCGATGTCTGTACAGTACCAGTCAAAAGTTTGGACACACTCACCCATTGATATGAATGGATGAATGTGTCCAAACATTTGACAGGTATTGTATGCGCACAGGCAGTATAGCCTCAGGTCTATAGACACAATGGATGGCTAAATAAATGCACTTTATTGTCCTTAAATGAGGGGGGGGGGGTATTTCCTAGCATAAAGCTGCTTCTCCTTCCACGAGGATAAATTCAATAACAGCCCTCAAGATCTTTGACTATACATAGAACTGCTGCCTCTGCTGCTGATTGATTAGGGTCTTTGTGGTTTTTCCTCCTCAATGTCATGAATTTTAAAGAACAGATAATAAACTCCAAGAGCCCTTATTCAGCACAACAGCACTTAATAGGGAAATTGCCAACCTGTGTCCTCTCCATTTAATCACAAATACAGTCCAGATGACTATCTTTAGTTCTGATTATATCCGTAATCCTCTGCTTGACTGCTAGTCTAAATGGGAAATAAAAGACTCAGCAGTGAGGGATTGCTCAACGTTTCTCTACAACGGTCTATTCTTTCCCGCACCAGAATTTCTTCTAAAGCCCAACTGTGGGGTTTTTTTTAAGCCAGACCTGCATAAAACCTCATTGTTCTCTATTCTGTGTGTGAGGACACTGAGAGACAAGAACAAAGGTCTACGGGGAGAAGAAGTGAATAAACTTTACTCTGCGTTGTGCCATTTTGTGAATGCATGTGAAGAAATTATCCATGCCTTTTCATAATGTTTGTCTGCAACTACACATCCTGCTTTAATGTTTGAAACTTAATGTGGCATACTAAATGTGAAGGTAATACTAAATTTGCAGTCAACAAGAAACCATGTTTAGCAGCCTCTGGTTTTGTCAGCACATTTCCAGACACTGAGCCTTGTTGGTATGTGAAGTTTTTGTATGTTCTTGCTCTTAAGACAACATTAGGGCAATATGCATATCCATGCTCTTTACAGAAGTCAAATGAGAAGATAAAAACCACTCTTATATCTGGGCAGTAAACATGAAGCTGGAAAGACGGAAAATAATTCAGCTGGTCTTGTTCAGTCAAAGGGGAACACAATGTCAAAGAAATAAAAACACTGATTAGAGATGTTTATAGTAACAGAGCCCCAGCTTCATCTTCCTCTTAATCTTCTCTATCTACTTAATGTATAGATAAGATACTGGTTTCCTATCTCACTCAACAAAAAGAAAATCAGCACATTTCCCAGTACTTTAATGCAAGCAATGCAATATCAACTCAGTGGAGACAGGTAAGAACTTTGCAAAAGTCAACAGATAACCGTAAATGAGCTCATTTTATTATGCAAATTTTCACTATAGCAAATAATGGGACAACACTGCTTTGGCATTTAAAACCGTTTCCTTTAGTGTCCAATAAAACTGCTGTTTGCAGAGTAATGAGATAATCTGAAAGCACGCAGCCTACTTTAAAATTTGTATCCTGTTTTGCTCCACTCTATCACCCCCAGTGTCACCTTTGCAGAGCACATCGTGCTGTACTTTAACCTCCTGCTAAAACAGGTGGCACTTGTTCTCCCTGCAAAAGGACACGTTCGTGAGCTCATAAATAACAATGGTGAATGTTAGGGCCTTGTAGAACACACAGGGGGTCACCTCCACACAAGTAGGGCAACGCTGTCCATAGAGGATTGGGGTGCATCCTCTCTCGGTCGATCCAAAAGTGGCTACCATCAGCAGGTTTAGAGCAGGAGGCGCCTGGTTAATATTTAGGACGAAGCACACTGAACATTAGTTTTCCCCCAGGCTCTGCTTTCCTCTCTTTCTCTCTGGTGCCAGCTATGCGACAGGTGTCTTTTCTGCACGGGATGTGATAAATGAAAAGCTGTTTGTCTGGAGCAGAAAATAAAATGCACCCTGTAGGGCAACAAAGAAAAATACAGCTCCCAGACATCTTGAACTGGATTAATCAGATTGTAAAAGGTGCTCTCCTGAGACATTCATGAAAAGATCTCTTCCATTAGTCACTCATTAACAACATAATTAAGTACTACAATATTAACTTCCGAGATGTATTTTCCGTTTTGCTTCAGAGTACATGACAAGTCATTTTTTTATGGCATTGATTAAACCCCTAAAACTCCACCATGTTCATCAGAATGAAATATTTAGATTTTTTTTTTCCTTCAATGAAATATATAACAATACTAGGACATGTTAACAAGGTTGAACATTTGCTTTTCATTGGAGGTGATCTTAAACACTTTTCCTAACAAGTCATCTTGATGATTTGTTTTTTGGAGTTCCACTGTGACACTTCTAGACTTAATGTACTCCATTTTGATTATTATTTGTGTTGACACAATATGTAGCTTCATATTTATATCAACACGTAAAAATATTACTTAACCTCATTGCACCAGTGTCTTTTTTTTTCTTTTTGTCATCATTACTGTAGGAGTTAATGATGCTGAGAGAGAAGGGCACCACTCTGGGGTGGCTGGAGGGTTGAAGACACGTACCTGCCTTCTCCTGAGACACTCATTAAGCAGCGCAGTGTTCACATCACATCACATTGCTACTTGGGTCCGCAAAGGGCTACATTAGTTGCTTATTTATGTTTCATTCCACACACATGCAAATATTTGCCTCGCAGGGCTGAAAAGTATGCCTAAATGGTCTTGTCAAAGAGTTAAAATAAGCAGAGATCTACCTGGTTTCTGGTGGTTGTGAGAAACAGAAATCACTGCAGAGAGTTTGTGTGTAGATTACTCCAGCACATAAAGTGTAATATTATCGCATAAAAATATTGATTCATTTGACATCTCTTACCTTGATAGCTGGGGATCGGTCCACCAGGGTCTCCGCCCTGCCTCCTGTGGGTGTTGGGCCTACAGGAGGGTGGGGCCATGTCTCTTCTTCAGGCTAATGTCCGGCCACCAGACGCTGTTCCTTGAGCTCCCTCCCCGGGCTTGCTCCAGGCTGTGGCCCCAGTAACCCAATCCCGGGCAGGGTAAATTGTTCCCTTGATGTGTTTTTCATACGGGTCTTCGAAAAGAGCCAGTTGAGGTGGTTCGGGCATATGAATAAGATGCCTCTTGGGTGAGGTATTCCAGGCATGTCCTACTGGGGGGAGACCCCGGGGCAGACCCAGGAGATGCTGGAGAGATTATATCTCTCAGCTGGCCTGGGAACATCTCGGTGTCCCCCCGGATGAGCTGGAGGAGGTGGCTGGGGAGAGGGAGGTCTGGGCTTCTCTGCTCCTAGATAAGCGGAAGAAGATGGATGGATGGATTGACATTTCTTGACATATTATTAACATACACTATATTACAAAAATTATTCACTCAGACATCCAAATCATTGAATCCAGGTGTTCCAGTCACTTCTATGGTGTATAAAACAAGCACCTATGCATGCAGACTGCTTCTACAAACATTTGTGAAAGAATGGGTTGCTCTCAGGAGCTCAGTGAATTCCAGTGTAGTACCATGATAGAGTGCCACCCTATGCAGTGCAGTCCAGACATGAAATTTCCTTGCTACTAAATATTCCACAGTCACCTGTTAGTGGTATTATAACAAAGTGGAAGTGATTGGGAATGACAGAAACTCAGCCATGAAGTGATAGGCCACGAAAATCACAGAGCAGGGTCAGCTGTGGCATAGTGTGCAGAGGTCGTCAACCTTCTGCAGTAAGTCTCTACAGACCCCCAGACTTCATGTGGCCTTCAGATTACCTCAAGAACAGTGTGTAGAGAGCTTCATGGAATAGGTTTCCATGGCCATGCAGCTGGATCTAAGCCCAACATCACTAAGCACCATGCAAAGCATCAGAGGCAGTGATGGAAAGCAGAGGTCCCCAACCCCTGGCCCACAGACCATACCGGTCCATGGGTCATTTGGTACCGGCTTCTCTGAAAGAATAAATAACTTACATGATTTCTGTTTTATTTATTATCTGAGTCTGAACAATGTTTTATTTTGAAAAATGGGTGGATTCTCTCTGTTACATCTGTCTATGACTCACTATTGACACGTGTCAAGACGCTTGTCTTGGTGGTACCGCTAAAATTAAACCCTCAAGCGTCACTGGTTCCCATGCCTGTCTAACGTGGTAGGTTGGCTCACCTACATAACGCTTATATAAAGGGCTTTGAGCGCTCAACTAGAGTAGAAAAGCGGTATATAAGAACTGTTCCATTTACCATTTATATTCAGCAACACCGGGGATAGCAGTGAGGCGGACCCAGCCAAGCATTAAGCTGACACTCTCCATGTGAAATTAAAGCTTCCTGTTACTGTAGGGATTCTGACAGTGTACTGGTGTGTGCCAGTCAGTCCCAGCCAACCCACAAGCTACTGTAGCAAAAACTGATTCAGCGTTATGGTGAGTTGTATTTTTCATGCACTTTATATTTGTTTTTGCAGCATTACTGTACCATGGCAACCAGAGAGCGTTAGGAGCAAAGAGGATGTTACTCATGTTATGTTGTTGGCGGGATGCTACGAGGATGCTGCTGATAAAGTTGCATACGAGTATACAGTGGACTCACATTTATTATATTTAGAAAATATGCCGGTCGTATCATTTTGCTTTGTTGTATTTATCCGCCACACCTTAAAGGCCAGTCCGTGAAAATGTTGTCTGACATTAAACTGGTCTATGGCGCAAAAATAGGTGGGGACCGCTGGTATAAGGCATACCGCTACTGTAATCAGTGGTGACGTGTTCTATGGAGTCTGAACAGAGTCCTGACCTCAACCTGAAAGAACACCTTTGGGATGAATTAGAGCAGAGACTGCGAACCTGGCCTTCTCATCCAACATCAGTGTCTGACCTCACAATGTGCTTTTGGAAGAATGGTCAAAAATTCCCATAAGCACTCCTAAACCTTGAGGAAAGCCTTCCCAGAAGAGCTGAAGCTTTTAAAGCTGCAAAGGGTGGGCCGACATTAAACCCTATGGATTAAGAATGGACTGTCACTCAAGTTCATAAGCATGTGAAGGCAGATGAGCGAATACTTTTGGCAATACAGCATATAAAACTTTTTTCATTAACATGCATAAAATGTCTAGTATAACTAATGCAGAAGCACTTCTATAAAAGAAATCTTTTTCCTATAAAGAAAAATCTCTCTTATTAAAAAGTGCAAAATTACAGTCATAAAATCTGTTTTGATGGTACATTTTTACTTGAACAGCCCATGCATTACAGTGCAATCATACGCGCACATGCACACATGTACAAACATACCTCCTTATCCTGTCCACCCCCGCACAAAATCACCTGGTAGAACAGAGTGACCTCGTTCTGCCAGAACCCTTCAGTCATCCACAGTGCCCACACACATACACACAGATACTCACAAACAGTGCACACACAGAGACGTGCACACACATACACACACACCCTTCTCTCTTAGTCAGCCGTGCTGAGTGCAGGCTCCCAGTGAGCGTGCTCCCTCAGTGGATCTGTTAAGTGATTAGCTCAACAGTGAACACTGCCATGCACACAATTTATACCCTAGAAAGGCTAGCTGGCATCACACAGCCTACAGCATCCTATACTGGTGTGATGAGTAATGTATAACCAGAGACTGCAGCAGATGATTGCCTATCAATGAGTTAAAATGAGGGGTTTTCAGGATAAAATATTTGCCTGGTTGACATTATTCAGCTAAACATATCATTTTGACATAAATTTATGATTTGAATACATCAAAAATTGCACATCACTGTGTGTCTAGTACACCTCTTATTGTAAAATGCCAATCATAGCTATGAACTTAAACCTAGAGGATTGTTGCTTGATGAAAAAAATCATCTATTTCTGCCACATGCAGAATAGTGCACATATTCTTATTCAAAGAGCCCGATTACTGTTTGTACTATTAGTATACATTCACTATCAATGAACTGCTTAGTGCCATCTTAAATAAGAGCTAGAAAAATACCCACTTAAGATGCGTTGGGTGAAAAGTGGAATCATAAAGATGTTCATTTAAAATCAGCTTTGCCTCTTTTGTCTTTCAGAGACACTGTCAGTAAAAAGTACAGGCCAGATGCTTTCTCTAGAAAAGACTGGAGATAAACAACCACTCCAGTGTTCGCATACTTTGAGACAAAGTTGTTGCATCTGATTTCTGGCAACATTTCACCTTCACTGCACTTTTACTATGTTGCAGGTTTGTTTGCAAGTCGAACAATTGTATCCAAACATGCTGATACTATGCGGCACGCAGTCAGTACAATTGCTACCTTTCAACCATAGCCTTGTCTATTTTTTTTTTCTTAACCCAGTATGATATTTGATGTAAGTGTGAAGACAGAGGAAGGAAAAAATGTGTGCAATACAGACACACATCTAAGCAACAGCAAGGTCATCAGAACAGAATACAGCTCGAAATGACTGAGGAGGCCAACATGAAAAGCTGTTTTTGAGTGTGAAATTGCAGTAGGTTTAAGTGATTGTAAACAAGGCATCTCAGCAACAGGTTCCAAGGCACTAAAAAGCGTGACTCCACCAGAGAGAGAAGATAACGCTGTTGAACAATCAGATTCATTGTTATGCTCCAAGTAGGCTTTCTGCTTTATTCTTGTGAATGTCAGTATCACTGAAATTCCAGGTTTCATTCTAACCAATTTAAGTACAGTTAAAATTTCATGTGAACTATGGCATCAAAAAAATATGCACACTACAGTAACACACATTTCTATACTAATCAGCCACAACATTAAAACTAATCAGATGTGAAGTCAGCAACATGATCATCTAAACTTGGCTGCAGATCAAGCACACCTCAGACAAGCTCCTCCCACATTTCGATCAGCACCACCCTACAACCAAGAGGCCCCTAAAGGTTCTTTAAAAGGTATGTGATGGGCAAGTTGATGATTTCAGATCAACACCGCATGATGATGCTATGCTTGTATGGCATGTAATCTTGTCGGGGATTGTCTCCAAGTTATCTCTATAATCCGTAACTCTTCTATCAGCTCACGTTCAGGCCCCAAAACACTAAAATTGGCTGTTGTCATGCTAATCCTCAAAAAACAAAAAGAAAACTAGACACATACCTGATATTATGAGCTTTTTCTGGCCCATTTATAATCCGCCTTTTCTGTCAAAATTGCAATAAACATCTTGTCGCCTTCCAACTGAAACACAGCCTAATCTCCAATGACTCCAATTAACTCTGGTTTCTGCTCACTACACAGTACAGAAGCAGTTCTACTTAAACATCAACAGTTGCCTCCTGGTCACTTCGATATCCTAATCCTCCCTAACATCACTGCAGCTTTCAACACCATCAAGCATGCCGTTCTTTTCCTTGGTCTTGTCCTTACTCAACATCACTGGTATTGCCCTCTCAAGGCTAAGGTATTATCGCACAAAAAGGCAAAAGCTCGTCATAACATAAACAGCACTACTGTCCTCTATTAGCTCACAAGGCATCCTCCATGATATGTGTGGTCTTCTTCTTTCCATCCTGTACATGCTTCCCCTTGGAAACCAGTGCTGTTACACTGACAGCATCCAACTTTACGTCTTCACCGAATGCATCACCACTACATTCCAGTCCACTTTTACCAGCTGCATTACTGAACTGAAATCACGGATGAAAGGTAAATTCCCTCAAACAGAGCTGTGATAACTGAGACCGTCATCAATCTCAAATCCATCACCAAACCATTCATAATGGCTGCACTGCCACCGATAACTCTACACATCGTCAGCCTTGGAGTTCTTTTTGACAGTATTCTGTCCTCCTAATATAACATCAATCAACTCCCCAGAGCTGCCTTTACCAACTAAAAGACACAGCTATCTCCGTCTATCAGTCTTGGTCAAATAAATCTTTATGGGAATTCAGCTAAAGGCCCATATAAGCTCCAGAACTCTGCTGCACACCTGCTCACTCACATCACCCCTGTTCCTTCAGCGGCTTCCTTCTCACAACAGCTTCATTTGAAAGTCCTCCTCCTCCTCCATAACTATCCCCCCTCCTACCTAACAGACCTGCTCCGTAACCAAGCTCCTTCCCCTCAACCTCCGCTCCTCTCATGCCAAACTCCTGTCAACACCACTCAGGACTAAGCAGTAGACCTGGGGCGACAGAGAATTCTCTGCAGCTGCCCCCCCCCTCCCTCTGGAGCTCTCTGCTCTAACACATCCAATGCTGCACCAATCTGTTGTTCATAGAACTACTCAAAACTCCCAATTACAGAAGTGAATTTAGCATGTGATAAATTTTGTCAGTCAAATGTTTTTGTATTATTTATGATTGCTTAAAATGAATGTAACCTGTTTAAAGTGTTCTTAAAAGCTTCTTTTTCTTCTTCTGCTCATTATTATTACGCCGTGTGCGTCCTTACATTTGACAAATGAAAACCTAAAAGCAAAAACACAATCCTATTTAAGAAACAAAAGAATGAAAGAAATTTGCAAGCTTTGAGGAGACAAAGACCCCATAAAAACGTGTGTACCGGCAGCGTCTTGTGAAACTTCCTTTAAGCATGTTTTATATTTGTTTGTCTGTGCAGAAAATCTGCAGCATCAAGTACGCAGCATACTCTTGGCTGTATAAACTGCTGTCACTGACAAACTTCAAAACAGAAGTGTTGCAAATTAAGTTTTTGGGGGGGTTTTTTGTTTCTTAGTGGATTATAGATTATTTTTCACAATGAACATCACATAATCTGGCAAATATTGAGTCAAAATGAATAATTTTTCCATTCACATTTAAGTCGTGATGCCAGGAAGCATTTTTGACTCATTTAGCTGACACACACGTTCCCCTGAGGGGCGTCAGTGCTTCCTACGTTTTTGGATATCTGCGTTGGATTTGTCCTGCAAAATATTAATTTTGATTCAATATCTATTACAGACAACATCTAGTAAGAGCGTATATTAAGAAGTTTGCAGTGCAGTAAAAATCACATAAGGGTAGCATGACAGTTGTTTACTTTGATTACACAAACATTATGTAGGAGTAGGTCATAGATAATAGGTACTGTTTTGTAAATAACTGGATGTGAATACCTTAAGCTTATTATATGATATTATACTACAGTATATTTCTAATTAGGCAGCTCATTATCTTTCTCTTGACAATATTTTTTTTTAAAGATATAAACACATTTCCAGTATAATTTCCTAAATGTCGCCAATACAAACAAATACAGCAGAATTTTAAGCACAGTTTTAACAATAAGACATTTTATGCAACTTATTTGACCTTGAAGAAGAGGTCAGAGATCCAGAGTAAGGTCATATTTAAATCCCCATATATCACTGCCTATATGTTGTCAATACAGACAATAGCAATAAGAAACATAGTTTTAAATAGCTTTATATTGCATTATTATCATTTTAGCTTTCAAATCAATCTATTGACCTTGAAGGAGAGGTCAGAGGTCAAATGTTTGACATATTTTAAATCTTTATATGGTACTTTCTATAAATTGACAACACACACCACACATAGTTTCTAAGTTATAAGGCTTTTTGTCAATTTTATAACCAATAAATCATGAAGTTGACCTTGGAGAATATGGTGGTCTAAGCCAAATTTTAATGAATTTTTAACATGACCCCGCTCTGCACCTCGACCAAGTTTTATCAGAATTCTTTCAAAACTTTCTGAGCTATCGTGTTTACAGACAGGATGACATGCACGCACGCACGCGCGCATGCACACACATGCAAACGCTACCAAAAACCCAACCTCCTTGGCAGGGGTAATTACACCAGTGGTTAAAATGGCATCCAGGACAATGAGCTAAATAACAGCAACTCCACACCGAAAGAAAAAGTCTAATGCAACAGGAAAGTTTTAGAGAAAAAGCTAAATTTCTCTTCAACTGAAACACACCCATGCATGCACGCACGTACGCACACACACACACACACACACACACACACACACTGAAGATGACATTATCTCTGGAATGGCAGCTTGGCAGACTGTCAGAATAATAATTAAAAGAACAGCATTACAATAGCAACAATACAAGCAATAATTAATATTTATTTATTCAGAGTGAAGCTAAAGAGGACAAATTTACCGCAACTGCAGCTACTCTAAATAACCTTGTATAGCATGCATTATTTGTGTAGTTTCCTAGGAACCATGCTTACTGCCACTGTTTAAGAATGACTTGTTTGTTTACATGTGGATATGCATGTGCACTGGGCTGTATATTTGCCCACTGTTCACTATCTATCTCCATCTGTGACTGTATGGAAATGTATGCTTTTTGAAATGAAGACTTTTGTCAGAGAATTGTTACCGTGATGTTTCTTTCAGTCTGCTTCCAGCATTCACATCGGCTTACAATGTAGTGCTTTCAATAGAAAGCAGCAGAGCATTATGGTCTGTGTAGCACAATCATAGCCGGCGTGGAATGTTAACAATTTTAGATTTTTTGTTTTGCTCTTTTTGTGATTTCTCAAACTCTCCACAGTCTGTGTTACACAGAGACTACCTCTGGAATGTTTCATTCAGAATTTAAAGCCCTTTTTTTACTTGAAGTAGTTGCTGTGTGATTGCTCATTTAAAGTCAATCAGCAGTAGATCTGACCATGATCTGACTAGCATACTGATCACATTTAACTAATTTGAGAAGACTTGTTTACTCCTCTTCTAAAGTTCATTCACTAAAGTGCTGATTAGAGAAATTCTAAGACGAAAAAGTCCAAATAGATACTATTTAAAGGTACAGTCATTTTTTTGTGTGTTGTCCTCATAAATATATATTTATTGGTGTATAATTACTTGAGCTAATATCTTCCAACAACTTGATGTGTTCTCAAAAACTTAGAATGAAACCAATAATAATACATAGGAGTGGGCGCTGGTTTGTGGAATACAGTGACTGAGATGGATGTTGCTGTTCCACCAAATCGTGTCTTATAAGTTACTTTTAATTTAAAGATCACAAATAGCTCTTTCGAACTATGTATGACCATTTAAGATTTCTACATGTATATTTTCATCATCTCTTTCTCATTATGTTTTTCTGCTCTCTCTTCCCTCATTTCCAACTTATCCTCTTCCTCCTCACCTCAAGCCTCATCTCCTGAACTTAAGTCAGGGCTCTACCACATAAACATGCTCATTTAATCCCGATATTGTTGCAATTACTTATTGTCAGCAAATTAGACAGATTAGAGCTAGCTGTCTCCAGACAGCTGACAACGAGCCAGCTAAACAGGATATCCTCAGTAATTCACCTCAGTATCGTTTTCATCAGGCGGAAGTGAGCTTCACTCACTCATCGACTTGTACAGTATCAGACTCCTTTCACAAAGTTTTACAGCCTCCTCCGAAGTAAATAAATGTGGACACCAGGCATATTGACAGCTGAGGTAAACGGTGGACTGACAGCCTACGCTGACTACAGATGAATACCAGCCAGAGTTGTTTGTCCTACAACAGTAAGACCACACTGTAGCTACCATTGTGCACTCTAAGGAACTGTTTAAAACTCATTTTGTACCAGTGCTGTGTTTCATTATGCATACTGTTTTACTCACTGGTAAATTGATGCTTTAGCAATTGCTCATCATTTCACTGTGAGCATTACTCACCTCTTCATTCTTCTTTCTGTTTGTATCTGATCACAAACACTAATTATCATGTTTCCCCCTCTTCCCTTTCTTTCTCTCTGAATTATTTTTGTCTTCTCTTTCAGTTACGTCACCCATTCTCCCCTTTATTGCTGCCTCAAAAACGGTGCGTGACATGTCAGTTTCTTGCATTAATAACTGCAACCTATTAACTGACAGTGGAGTCTCAGGAGAGAATATTTGTCCTTAAAATATACTTGATCATTTAAAAAAAGAAAAAAAACTTTGTTCCTTTCTTTGACTCTATCATTGTGTTTTTCCACTTTATTTCTCTTGCTTGTGCTCCACTGTTAAGGGCACCAAATGTCTTTTCTTTGCTTCTGCCTGGTTCTCATTTTCTCATTGATCTCAGCTTATCTTATACCAAAGATAAAACAGTGACGGGAAGAAAACAGCAGATCTAACATATTTGTCCTAATTAGAAAAATGATATCAGGCAAGTCTATTTCGTTTGATCTGTAACGTAATGTTGTAAAGCCACGGGGCTGTTTGGCTGCAAAAAAGCAGCACTGAAAAAAGTTGAGCGTTTTGGTTGCTTCATATTGAATTAAACACAAAAACACATACTATTAAAATATTTGACTCCTTAAGTAGAGGGACCACAAAAAAAAAAGGCAGTTATTGTTTTTCTTCTCTCCATAAACTGCTAATGAGCAGTGCCGGCATTGTTACACAAAACCCTAATACACTAGAATTTCAAAGATGAGTTTTTCTGGTTTCTAGCTTTTTCTCTCGCTGTTGTCTGCTAAGTTTTAGGTTCCCGTGACAATAATGCTGATTTTAGGTTGTTTACCATATTCATGTGCAGTATATCCTGCATTATTTTTACTATATGAGTCATGTCTCTAGGCCATATTACCCTTGTGGACATGAAAACTTTTAAACTTCTGTTAACAAGATTAAAACAATCAGATAACAAGCGGCAGCCTGTTTGTCAGTCTGTCTCTGAACTCCTTCTACACACTCAGGAGTTCAGGAACCAAACTTAGCAATAAGCATATCATAGGCCCCGAAATGTTCTATGATATTAATAATATTAATATCATCTATCTGTGATATTAAGATGTTGTCATGTTAACTAGGAACCAGCTACCACTGGGCTAAAATGACACATTTTTAGCATTCATAGCACCTTGTAAAAGCTACGTATCATTTAAATTTCATGACAGTTGCATCTAATTAATATCTACTTTAGTATTTTTATATACATGATATATTATGTTGCCATCACATTGCCTGGCAACCACCTATCAATGGCTTAAAATGACATTTATATAATAGAGCTTGTTTCAAGCACATGATACCCTTCTTCATGAGGAAGAACAAACAGTAACAAAATGTTAATAGCCAGGTTGGTTGGCACAATCACAGCATCTCCAACTCAATCACAAGCATTCTTTTTTCTTTTTTTTTTCTTTTTTTTTTTTTTTTTACTTTTTTGTTTTTAGCTTTTAATTTTCTGTCATTGTTTGGTTGAGATTAGGCACAGAAATTATGTGTTTCGGTTTAGAAGCCAAAACTACTGGATTATATTTAGGTCCAAAAAAAATATCTTTAATGTGTTAACCTTTTACAATGTTAACACATTAAATGATTATCATGGTTATACATCCTGCAGCAGTGGCAACACCAATAGAGGACTTTTCACAGCATCTATTTGACACATTGAGGATCTCCAGTTGATTCAATTAGACAAATCTTGAAAATTAATGCTGGAGCGGTTTTGACTGAGCATTTCTGTGTGATGGCTTGGGAGTGAGAATGGGTTGGATAAAGCACCCCCTCAACTGCAATACACAATAATACTCAGTAATAATGATAATTACAGTCTCAATATATATTATAATTACAGCTTTGTGGGAAGGTAGCTTACAGCTAATATACCAATATGAGAACCCTTTGCTGGTAAATTTATAACATAATTTCAACAATATTATTGACATGAAGACATGCTCAGAGTGAAGAGAAAAGAGCAGGAAGAGTAATGAAACATCACCTCAGATATTTCTGGAGCAAAGGTACGTTTATATTTATTTTGTACTTATCTAAGACTTAGTGCTCAGTTGAACTCAGCTACTGGAAAGAATTTGCGAGGAAGCAGATGATATCCTTTGTATGTCGAGCTACTTTTTTCCAGTTTTATTGTCAGTGACTTTTTAGCTTTTTAGGTTTCGCTGCTTAAGCATCTTCTCACGCATCCACTGATGCTGGTGCTTCTTGCTGTGAATGCATGTTGAAATATTTATAAATCACAGTTCTTTACCTTACACAGCTACACCTGAAGTCACTTTAAATTTCAACTATTGCGATCATTGAGTAATGACAAAAAATTGACACTAAAGTGTCCAAAAAGTGGATACAAAATACAGCCATTTGAGGCAATTTTGGATATAGCACCAATACACCTTCCATATACTTCTCTGTGTAGGTATTCTGGTTATTTGCCGTTCGCTAGATCCCAGACTGCAGACCCAGAACATGCTCGCTGGATTATACATTCAGTCTGGCCTGAGAAGCCCTCTGTGTTCCCCAAGAGGCGCTGGAGGTCATGGCTGTGGAGGGCATCTACACTACTTTGCTTAGTTTGCCACCAAAACTGAAACACAAATAGGCTGTAGAGCAAGGATAGATCAGTGCTCAGATGGAATAAAGCATTAAAAATATATAATAAATATAATAAAAATATTGGCAACATTATGAATTTTAATTTTGCTTTGAGCCAAATTGACAGGAAACAAATTCACACTCTCAGCGCAATGATTGCCTAATGGATATATGCAAATGAAATTATATATCTGATCTTAAACCACTACAGGAGAATTGCCAAAGAGATAAGACTGTTGTTAGCAGGCTTCTATCTTGATATCTTTGTAAAGCCTCCTGTCTGTCCCTCTCAAGCTACCTAACATCCCCCAAAACAATGAAGCGTGTCCAATGGAAGCACATTCGGATCCGCCTTATTAAATATCTACATTAATCTACAATAGATTTGATATTGAACTCAGTTAGCATAGCACCATCCACTCGCCTTAACCTGTGGCACAGACAGAACAGTCTAGCTGCATATCTGCAGCTGTCCTTCTGCTGCTTTCCCTGTACTGCTTAAGAATCACCAGACAGCTGATTTTCCGGGCATGAAGAAAAGTCATGCACGCTGTATCAGCCAAATCATGGTAAACCTCATCCTCTTCCAACACCGAATAAGGTAGTTAACTGTAATTAGTGAATGTAAGGATGGAAAGCAGCTCTACAACTGAAGTTAACTGAAGTAAAATAAACAAATTCACTGTAATTAAATTAGCTTGGTTCTGTTTGCTAAGTGTTCGCTAATAGTTCTTTTTTCAAGGTATTGTAAACTGGTTAACTGAAACAGTTGCAGCTGTTGTTTAAGAAAGCCTAATAATATGGAACCAACAGCTAAAATCCCGCCCTGTGTTTAGTCCTAATAAGCTTGCCATTAGTCTGAAAACATTATACTGCTTATATAGGAACATCTGGGCACACAGATGGGTAATTCCATTTATAAAATATTACTCTGAAAATTGGTGTGAAATGATTCTGTCAAATGCAGGTATGGAAGGTGCATTTAAGTGTTTAAGTGCAGTAATTTTACTAGCATACCACTCGGGCCCATTGCTTTTCACCTGAAACACAAGGCAAAGAGACTGTAGATAACCACACAAATGTTCAATGTTAAGTGTGGAAAAAACTAGCATATTAACACATTTTTCAATTTATTTTCTCATCTTGTCCTTAGATCTTTGTCTGCTTTTGTTTCAACATTTGAAGAGGTAAAAAACTAGAAAATGGATGTTCAGAGGTGTACATGTAGGAACCAGAAACATGTACACCTAGGAGCTCTGCAGGGCGACCGCACCCCACGCTCACTACCAGTATTACACAACGCATACATTAAACAGTTAATAATGGTTTTCTGTTGTGATATTCAACAAGAACGTAAACAAGCATTCATGACTGTAGAATAACAAGCTGTATGATATTTGGATGCGTGATGAGGCTGAATAACCTTGCCACAACTCTTGAATAGTTTTACATGAATAGAAGACGATTAGAGCCTCAGAAGTTTGTGTAATATGTGAAAATGGTGAAGTGAAATAAATATCAGATGTCTTCTTTGCACTGAATGCATTATGGCCTTGCCCTCTTGTGGTCATTGATTGAGTTCATAATTGCAAACAGTCTGCATATGAAACATTATTGCCTAACTGTTGCAGAGTGCTTGCAGAGAAGGACAGTGTGTCTAAATTTATTTCATCTATCATTTTTTAGTCAGGCTTAAGGCGCATGTTGGTTTGCAGGTATGCCGCTTTGCTCACAGCTTCTGCAAATATTGGAGATTTGGTGACTTTTTCTTTTGGGTTATGTGCAGACTGTTAATCTAATATAGCTCCATTAGATTTAGAAAAGAGAGCCACTATCATGAGAGCAAGAAATCATGCATTGCAGGTAGAAGCATTAACTTCAATATGTTCTATCTGTTGTTCAGAGTCTTTTATGGTTCTCTGATGACCTAATAACATTGTCCGTCCAATGACTTTTCTGAACTGCCGCCATGAGGTTCACATTTGGGGGTTAACTTTACTGCTAAATGCTGAATGGTTTGCCATAAAATCCGGTTCCAGCACTTATGACACCCCCCCCCCCCCAGGAGGGACTGCAATAACACTGGTGATCTTCTGCCTTTCATGTAGCACCAACATTAGGTGCAAGGCTGTTCTGAAAAGGCTTCGGAAAGTCAGGGGAGGTTGTGTAAAAACTGACAAAGGACATTGTGGGGAAAAGGTTGTTGTGTGTGCGACATTTGTAAACTTTATGTTTTAGTGCGAAAGTTCTGTTTGGATTTGCAAAAGTCAAATTTATAGAAACAGACCTGATCCTATACAACAAAGCCAACAGACAGTCCAGACATTGCTGGCTGTCTCAACCTCATGCCAACGTCTGCTCCTTTGATAGTAGAGCCCTGAATTTTTAATAAGCCTTTATCACCGCTCAGAATGGAGGAGCAGAAAAGGCGCTTGAGCTGCTCAAGTCAATTTCAATATTCCTGGATCAGTGTCTTTGCCTTGTTCTCACCATATCTTCATTATCTCCACCGCCTTCAATTTATTATCTGTGAGTAATGGAAGGACCAGTAAATGAGGAAGTTGGGGTGAAAGAATTCCATCTTGCATGAGGAACAGAGGGAAGTTTGATTTGGCACGCAGACAGGAGACAGGAAAATTCACACACCACAAAGAGTGCTACTTTTTGTTTACAGCAGCCAAAGATGGACTCATTCTTCCCTTTGCTCTCTGTGTCTAGCTTAAGGCAGGAGAGAATGGAGAGAGTTTGAAGAGCTGACACAATGAGTCAGAGCGAGGCGAGAGTGAGTGTGAGGCAGAGGGAAGGGCGGTTAAGGTTTAGGCGTCTGCACTGACAGCTTTCTCCTGCAGCCTGACAGAGCTTTGTTGAGGATCCCGGGTTTCACCGCTGCTGCTGCCCCAGGGTTTCAATGATGTTGCTGCCGCAGTAAGCACCCAGACCTGACCTTTTCATGCACACCGTACAAATATCCATCCTTCACATAGCGAACGCTCCCCCACACCTGACACCCCCGCAATCCCTGTGTCACGTGTTACCAGATGACCCGCACTGTCAGTAAAACGTCATCATAGACCGCTTCTCCCACGAGGCAGGAGCTTGGCGAAGCAGTGGTGAGGATGGCCACTGCCATCTGTGCCCCTGCAACAGATGCTGCAGACAATACAGAGACCTCATGTGTCACACCGTGTTTCATACACAAAGCTGACTGTAATGCCCCGTGCGGGGTATTAGTTCGGGTGTGTCAGCACGGTGGAAATGGGTTGACTTTTTTGTTGCTTCACACTGCAAACCAACTCTGACATATTGAAGCTGTAAACCCCATTCTGTCTCTCTCATTTCTCTTCCCTCCACCTGACTGTCTCCCTGTCTGTCACTCCGTCATGTCTGTCTCTCCATCTCTTGCCGTCTCTCCTCCTCTCCATCTTCGCCTCTGCTGTCTCTCTCTCTCTCCCTCTCCCTCTGCCACTCGCCAACTAAGCAGGGGCATGAAAAAAGATGAGCAAACATGCCGGCTGTCTCAGAATTCATTTTTAAGCCCCATGCGCTCCCACCTTCTCCCCGTCTCTGCCTTTCCTCCACCTGCTATATTCCTCCTCCTCCGCTGCTCCCACACAGGATTAAGCTTAAATGAGAAATGTATTGTTTCCTTCATTCACTCAAGTCAAAGAGTAATTGAGTTAATCTGTCTGACGTCTGTCTGGTGGGGAGCAGCAGATTACTGCTTCTGTTGGCAGAGATGGAATCATAGCTTTAAAAGATGGAATAAAAATGTCACTGAGTCTTTAATGACAGTCAGCTTGACATTTCCCAGCAAGCTTTTCATGCGAAATGCTCAGAATTGTACTTTTTTCACCCCTCCCACTACAATAGAGAGAAATGTCATGTCGTTCCATTTTTTTCCATCATATGATGTCTGTAAACCTTTATGAACACTTTATCAACTAGTGTAAATCAGGTAATATAACAAAGACTTTTACTTTCGTTTGCAATAGCAGCTTGAGAGAGAAGTTCTATGGCTGCCGTTGGAGGGAGTGATTTGCTTCTTTATATGATACATGTCATCATTTTGCAGGTCCCCCGGGAAAATCCAAATTCCTCTTCAGCCTAAAACAAGCCAGCTTGATTATGTTGATGCTCGAGCGCGGAGATGAATATTTGTCGTCTTTTCACATCTGACAACCCTGCAAATTTGCCTGTGTGTGCAAGAATTTGCTTATCCCACCTAAACAGTAACCATGCCAGCATTGCAATAGTGCCTAATGGATTTCACTGCTCTGTTATTGCTGAACACACACATAGTTACGGGGTGAAAGAAAGCTTTTTTTCCTGTGCACAGCAGAAAGACTAAGTTCAGTTTTACAAGTCCTGGCAGGATCATTTGATTTTATTTTTTGCAGATAAATGTATGCAATGAAGGCTTATTCCTTCATTGTCTGATTGGAAGCGGGAAGAGATGTGTCAAAAACTAATGGTTCTCTCAAGGCGCTGCCCCCAAACTCCTATGGTGTATCTGTTGATGGGAAAAATCCTCCAGTCATATGTAGACCATTTGGTAAACACATCACTAAGATGAGGGCAGCATGGTGGCGTGGTGGTTAGCGCTGTCACCTCACAACAGCAAGGTCCTGGGACAAATCCGCCACCTGTGTAATCCCTGTGCTAGACCGATGACCTGCCCAGGGTGTACTCCTCCTCCTGCCCTGTGACAGTTGAATTCGGCTGCAGCACTACTGCAACCCTGATTTGGATAAGAGGAAGAAAATGGATGGATGACAAAGATAAGAAGATCTCTTAAAACCTGATTGTCAGACATAAAGGCTGCACCACTATGTAATGTTTATAAAAAGTGCTTTTTTGGAATTGTTGGTGGTGAATTAAAGGTGGGTTTTGCAGGTTTTTGGAGGAGTGGTGCCACTCTCATTTGTGAATGGTAACTATAAAGCTACGACTAGTAGCCAGTTGGCTTCCCTAAGCATTAGGATGGGAAACAATGACAAAGAGCTAAAGTGGCTCTACCCAAAGGCGATAAAATTTGCAATTGAAAAAGTATTAAAGCAAAACTTACTGAAAACAAGAAACTATCACATGACATAAACCTCTGCATGACAGCATTTATATTAATAGAATGTGTTAATTAGCGAGTTTTAAATGTGAGGCTGCTGTGTTTATTTTTCTCTACCTGTTTCAATCTGTTTTCCAGTGCTTATGCAAAGCTGTAACTGGATGCTACCTCAGTTATATGCAGTACTATTCAAAATACACACTGGCACTGATAAGTGAATAAGTTAATTTCCCCAAATGTTAAAGTATGATTTTCACCATTTTCTGATCTAAATGTCTCTTTGTTGTGTTCCTGTATTGTTGATTATTGAGGTAATTTCAAAATGCCACATTGAGGGGCACATTATTTAAGTCTCTGTCCCTGCCATGGCTTCCCATTTCATAATGTCTCAGACAGGAGGTCTGAAACATTTGTCTGTGTCTTTAATTGAATTTCTCTACCTGTGCACTTCAAGGCCTCTTCAGTGCCAAGGCCTGTGCTTTTAGAATTTGCAGGTTTTCCGCGTGTCTGCGTCTATGACTCAGATCTAGACAAACTTTAAAAAGAGTTAACAATAAACCAGAAGGCTGAAAGACCAGAGTCTGGCCCGTATTGATTCCTTCAGTAAGCAAAGAAAAAAGAGAACGTTTAAAGTCTCTAAAGTGGATTGAGAGATCAGTGACTCAAGATCTAAATTATTTTACATAGCGAATCACCTTAGAAGACAAAGAAGATAACATGGGTGCATACCTTCAGTAGTGCCGGCACACCTCCCTGTGAGTAAATATAAAGTGGATTAGTAGAATTAAGTTTCCTGGAGGAACATTTGGCAGGCTGGATAGTAGAAACAGGTGCTTCTGTTTTGAGGTAGATGAAGGAGAAACCACTCCAAAAGCCCCCTCTGTTTTCCTGCTTTTCCCCTGCCCTACAGTAAACATTAATTTGCATGACTGTCTAACAGGTAGGAATTTATAAAGAAATGCATGTTAAATACTTAGCAGTTATTTAGCCACCTGCCCGACTCCAGATACATCAGCATTTTCTCTCGCCATTCCCTGGGCTTTTTCTCCTGGGTCTCTGACAGTGATCAGGGGAGTTGTAGTGTTGCTGAGCTGAACAGTGCTGACAAAGCCAAAAGGCTCTGCACTTCAGGCTCCGGAGTGGCTGGATCGATGTAGTGCCATCACCGTGGCCTGGGGGAACGGCTGCCACCATCCTTCATACTGCACTGGATGTCCTCATCTGCCTCTCTGTCACCTCTGCGCCTGCAGCCCGACAGAGAGATTTACACAGTGCAGACAGCTCAAATTCAGGCATACGTTATAGGTTAGCAAGTTATAGCACATAATACTAGCAACACTGTTGGCCAGCGCAGATAGGCTCTGCGTTTGAAATGTTCATCATTTGGAAAGTTTTAACACCTACACTGACAAATTGATGCTGGCAAGAGAGTCAGACTCAGTTTGGATTTGGCATGAAAATAAAGCTCAGCAATTAATTTGGTATTTTCGAGCCCGAAGCTGTGATTGCAGTACAGCTGACTCCTCCACCGCAGACCTCGTTTACATAGTGATTTGCAAGTCTAAATATACTTTTCACACCGACAATTATTGCTTGATATTGTTGTATTATCGCAGCGCTGAATTTCACCTTGAAAGTTTGTGAGAATGGGCAATGTTTGTAAACACCGCGAATGGAAAAAGGCGCACAAACAGAACAGGAGCGTTTATGAGACTATCCAGGTGATAATTAAAGCAGCATATGTCTGCATAATGAAGAACGGTGCATTCAAAAACAGTTTTCTCTGGATCTGTAGCCCGTGTTTCTTTTCATTAACTTTAGACTCGTGGCAAAAAATTGGATAATCACGATAGCTGAATAAAGAAAAGTGACCATGCACTGAAATGAAAGGAAACCCTATTCTGCCTTGCTTTCAGTGCTGTTAAACTGCTAATTTAATTTTGCTGCTTTGAGAGGCAGGTCCTTAGTGTGCTTTTGTGTTGTGTGTTCAGCACTGCTCTGTCTGGTTGGGTTTTAGATCCTCCAGCTTTAGCAAGTGAAAACAAAATCTATCCAACTTCTCCAGGGGCCCCAGAGTAAATTTTAGAAGTGGTTTGCCAGGCTGGCCACCAGCCATCAGCTTTTGGTCGCCAAACAACAGAATGAATGGTGTGTATTAATTATAAGAGGAATGAGAATTGCTCTGTTTAATTACAGCCAATATTTAATTAATGAAAAATGATACCAGGATAATTAAACATATTTTACTTAATACAGAGAGCTTTTTGAATCTATAATCTTGCATCCTGCTGCTTTTTTGTGTTACAGACACGCACACACACACACACATGTAGAGCAAGTGTTTTCAGCATTTCTAAGCAGGAGTAAATCATGAAGATGCTTATTTGACACTGGAATTTTTCTGACTAATGTATTAAAATGTGAAGTTGAGATTCAAATGTAATTAATAAATTCAAATAAAAGCAGTTACCTGCTTCAGAGATGGATTAAATTCAAAATTTTCAATCACATCAAAATAAGATTTCTTTTTGGATAATATAGTAAGTTGAAAGTTTTTCATCTATTGAACTGCCTGCTTCGGCCTCCCAAGCGAACATCTTTCTGTTCAGACAGAGCTGTCTTTAGAAGCTTGTTTTTGTTTTGTTTATAAGAGCGATAATCCAGGTAACAGCAGCACTCTTGCATACTTAGGAAGAAGATCAGGCTGATGCACTGAGGCAAAATAATATTGAAGTGATTGTCAGTAAGGCCAAGCAATGGCATTAACATGTTAGGTACAACTCTGAAGGTTCAACTATGGGCAGATACTGTAAGTAACTTGGTTTATAGTTACACAATACATATACAGATAAAGCATGTATACAGTATGACCCACTTACAGCTATGGGCATGCTGTTCCTGACTCTCAAAATGTACAAAATCTACTCGGGATGCCACAAGAACCAGTACTTACAAATTAAAAAAAAAAATCTGGAGGTCCAGTACCACAGATGCTGTAGATTCAAGACAAACTGGACAATAACAGCACAGCAGTATTTTGTACACACTTTAGGTGGACGGGGACACCCACGTGCATTAACAAATGCCAAAGTATATTTGGCAACCCAGTTTAGCATTGCAGATTTTTTTTTTCCTCCATCCAAGAGGAGGACCCTGTCCAAGATTGATTTGAAATACCCTTCTTTTTTTTTGAGTAACTGCTAAACATCTAGTGCATTTCCCTACCAGCAGGCTGACCAGAGCACAGCTGTTGTGGTCCTTTTTGCCATTTATCTGCCTCCTTGGAGAGTCTCTCTCTTCCTGGGGTTGGAGACTGGAGTTCCCTTGGGATCTTAAGTGACTCCTCACATGAGATGGATATTTTATAATAATTAAATTTTATTGTTATGTTTTGGGCATTGGGTTTGTTGTATGACTATAGTTTTTTTTTGTTTGGGTCAAGTAAATTCAGCTCTAATTTCCATAAAACTCACTGCAGTTCTAAACATGCATAAGTAGGAATATGGCCAGTTCCTCGTCATCTCCAGCAGGTACTAGTAGAGCTACTCTTTTTCACACTGTTTAATGTTTTGCAACTGGCCAATCCTAAACCAGATTTTCGATGACAGCCAAAAATGATACAGTCAACTCTGTGACCAAAGGCAGCACACACAACCCACATCCTATATTGGGAGCTGCTTAAGAAGAGCAATTAAGCTCGTTCCCATTACTTGTGCGATAACGCATATACCCATTCTCACCTGATAACCTAAACAGCCTGTTTCTTTAATGATTAATGACTCGTCTCCAGCTAATGTTTTTTTATCACAAGGTCATGAGTGATGTATTATCAGTTAATGAGAAACACAGAAATGTCTAGTGTGAGAGAGGTGGGGAGGAGGTAAACACACACACACACACATTGAGACACTCTCATTTGACCTTTCAGAAGGGTTTTTTTTTCTGACCTGTGGAGAGTTGTCCTGCAGCGATAAGAATAATGGCTTTGGTGCCATGGTCCGGGGAGACCGACCTCCCATTCCCTCCTAGTAGATAGTTGAACAGAGAGGTTCATCCTTTTCCTATTGTGCCTTCTACATCTACAGCAGACAATGAGGCTTAATACTGGTCACCTAAGGGACAGCTCTTATGCTCGTATTAAGGACCACTGCAGATCTCTGATAACTGCCACTAGGGGACTTATATAAGAAATGCAAGGAGCTGTAGAATGCTGGAGGAAAAAAAGACACTTGCACTACATTATTTATAAATCATGCAGCAGAAAAATGTCTTACAGGCCTAACAGAAAAAAAGTACTTTTATGGCTGGATTGTACCATTCTTCTGATGGGATTTTGAGACATGTTGACTTTCTCTAGTGAATGCTGTGCAAAAAAGAGCCCAGTAGGAGTCTACTGATATCCTTCATTATTTAATTTCACTTTAGGTCAGAGCTTCACTTGAAGCAACGAATGAGTGTGAAACAGTCCTTGTTGAAACTCTCCCGTCACTATCTCTGTGATCTTGGCATTTATTGCACAGTGTTGGGCTGTGGGGGACATCAAACGTTTTAAAGAGGAAAGTGGAAAATGTTAGGTGCAAATGTATTAGTCATGTTTTTAATTGATTTTCTGGAACAGGCCAGGGTGACTTCAAAGCAAATAACTGTTGAAAGAAACTTACATTTTAAAGGATGGCTGCGCTCTGAAAGATTTGAGCAGGTTCTTTTTTTAATTCAAGTGCATATGCAAATCCAAGCTCAAACTGGAACTGTGTAAATGTTGATTACACAGGATAAAATACTTTAGCTACAGTGTGGTTAGTCATAAATGCTTGCTTTTATCCTTCACTGTGCTATTTACAAGGCAACGTACTGTATATTTGCTGCTGGCTTTCATTTAAAGGAGTAGATAATAATTTTATATTGGATGAAATGACTGCATATTGTGATGTTGCTCAAAGTGACAAACCCTTAAAGAAAGTCAGCCATCTCTGCAGCTCCATGGTGTGTTTTATTCTTTTAGCCTGTTGCTTCTGGTTTTACAGCCAGCAGCTGTGTCCTCTTTGTTCTTGCTTCTTCTTCTTCTGTTGCTTTTTTTTTTTTTTTACTGTTTTGTTCTTATAAGCAGTGTTCCCAGCATACACTCAGCTGTTTGCTAACACAGTCTTACTAATTACAAGCTATATTTTTTTTATATATATAAATTTTTTTTTTTAACTGGCATTAACTTTATTGGTCTTGACTCAAATTTTAGAAACACGGTTCCTAGAAATCAGATTTGCTGGTTTGACATTAAATGTAAAATGGTTTCTCTTTCAGCCTGAAGCACAAGGCATTGATTCCTGTTTTGACTTTAACTCTGAGGCTTATGGCACAGTGTTACTGGCTGAAAAAGCAATTATCTCAAAAATGACAACATTAGCACCCAGCTCACAACAATTTGCACCTACAGTCCATATGTCTTTGATCAGGGCCATTTACCAGAACCCACATTTGTTTGCTGGTTGACCAAAAGGATATATATATGTATATATATATATATATATATATATATATATATATATGTGTGTGTGTGTGTGTGTGTGTGTGTGTGTGTGTATATATATATATATATATATATATATTTATATATATATATATATCTATATATATATATATATGTGTGTGTGTGTATATATTTATATATGTATATTTATGTATGTATATGTGTGTGTGTGTATATATATATATATATATGTGTGTGTGTGTATATATATATATATATATATGTGTGTGTGTGTATATATATATATATATATATATATATATATATATATATATATATATATATATATATATATATATATATATATATATATATATATATACACATATGTCTCATTGCTAGTGAGAAGTTTGCCCTGCTGTCTGTTTGTTTCTGGCTTAGCAGCACTGCACTGTGCCAGGCAGGTGACAGGTGTGTCACAGTGGTTTGTGCACTGAAAAATGTCACAGTGTGGATATAAATCCACACAGCTGACAAACAGCTGCCTAGCATAACTTCAGCATGTCATGACATCATTCTTAAAAAGTGGTCAAAATTAGCATGTCCGCACAGGTGGTTTTATTACTGCCATTCAAAACTTCACTACTATACTACAATAACCACTATTGCAGAGGAAAGACAGAGGGAACATGTTAGTGGGTGTTAATAGGTTTGTGTGTGTGTGTGTGTGTGTGTGGAGTGTAAAACAGGCTTTACTTTCACAGTCAATAGAATGACCTTTACGGCTTCAAATAGTAGCTGAACAATTACTTCATCGTCTTAGGCAATATGTTTCCATCTCAGTGATCACTCCTTAGATTGGATGAGTTGAAAGTTACCTGCTTGTGGAATGGCAAAGATCTTTCATTTAACAGAAAGTGCATGAAGTAGTGTAACTGTTACAATGGCCTTCAGTAGCTAACTTTTGAAGGGGTCTTGATCTCCTTGTCTGAAAAATACATATGAGTTTTTTGTTCCTGGTCACAGGACCAGCAGACTAATGGCTGGCCATGACCTATCGTTTGCCCCCAGGGGCTTCGGAGTAGGAAACAGGATTAGAGAGGAATGGATGAGAGCTGTGGATAATGAAGGAGATCTGTCTTAAGTCTAATCATTGGCTTTAAAAGACATGATCTGTTGTAGAGAGAGGGCGCAGAGAGACGATAAGAGCTGCGTTTCTTCATGTGATTACACCTTTTATCACAATTGAACATCCAGCATGTTCTCAGTGTAAGAGCCTCGGTGCGCTGTTTTTATCCAGTCTAAGCAAACACGTTCTCCATTAATTTACATAAATGTGGTGAAAGTGTAGTTTCGGTGGACTTGGATAAGACACCTCATTATTGAGATGTAGTGATACACCTTTTATCACACAAATTTACTGTTGCCTTTTCCTCTGGCCTCCATTCCCTAAAATTAGTCTGTCAGGCCTAACAGAGATTTCTGTTTCTTTCTAAGTGTATATTTGTAATGCTAATTAGGGCAATTGTAGGGAATCAAATCTAGATGCTGAACACAGCAGCTAAACAATCACCAGGGAAGGATGCAAACACTTTTATGCTAATAAAGAGGGAGGAAAGACAGGGAGAGAGAGAGAGAAAAAAAAGGACTCAGAGAGGAGAAATGGCTGCCGATCGGCTCAGTCCGTGGTTGAGGGAGAGAGATAAAATGAGAGAAGATTAAAAAAAAAGAATGAGGGAAGAGAATTAAAAGCTGATTACCTGGCGAGTGAGTCTTTGGTTTCTCTGAAGACTGCAAGAGGGGGTGGGGCTGGGGAGTGGATGAGGTGAGTGAGGGCTTGTGCAGGGGGAGAGATCTTGTTAGCTCGGCTGTTTTGAGGAAAAGGTCGCAGCTTTGGTGACGTCTGTTCCGCAAAAACTTGACCTAGGATGTTCAAATTCACACCATAGATGCATCTACTAAAAATCTTGTTTGAGTTCTAATCTTAGTGACCTTGACCTAAAGGTCAGAGGTCAAGTTTTCTGAAAATCTTGTGAACGTGATAACTCGAGAGCAGTCTCACCCAGGACGTTCAAAGTCACACCACTGATGCATACTGTTCAAGATACACCCATCAAATGTCACACACTTGTTCACTGCACCTGCTCAGCTGTGCTTTTGTTTTTGCTGTTAGATTATTTATTGAAGGTATCCTGGCTAAAGACCAGCTAAAAATAACCAGATGAGGTGCTGCAGTTACAAACTCTGGACACAGACTGCCTCAGATAGATAGTGTGATCATTATCTAAAAACTATTCTCTTTATTTTACAAAGACAAAAAAAAAGAATAACTTCTTCCTTTAGGATTTTATTACAGTTGTTATTCGGTTGAGTGAGGATCACTGATTCCCAAAAGCCTCTTCTCTCCCCTGATCTCTGCCCCTAGTTTGCTCACATTTCCCTCTTTGTCACTAGGCCCAGCTGAGGTTCCACTGCCTTTACTTTGGGCTATGTGCAATTATTATATTGTACTGGGAGATAACAGACGCTATGTAGCCTTGAGGCACTTTCTTCACTTCACCTCCTTAAAAGTGATATTGCTGTGATAAAGCATGGCTCTTTCTCTGCTCACGCTAAATCGAAGGGAAAGCCTTGAAGGCAAGGTCTGGTGAGTGGGAGCCAGATGAAAGAAATAAAAGAAAGAATCAGTTGATATGTTTGTGCGGCTTGCTGTGGTTCAAAAAGGAACATTTCTCATTACCATAACACTCTGGGAAGGGCCAATAGCTCAATTGGGGGAATTTTTTTTGAGGCCTTGTTTGTTGCCTTGATGCAAGTTTTCTGCAGAGGGTGGATTGACTGGGAGCCAGATTTCACTGATTTCATCTGATCTGAAATTAGTGGGTAGCTGCTGATGAGATGGTCAGCCAAAAGGCATGCAAAAAAGAAAAAAAAATCAAGAAAGTGTATGCTCATTAAAGTTCACAACACTGTGAAGTTTAGCAACATTTTGCATGCTGTATTTTATGATGTATTTAGTTATAAATAATTCTTGAATTTGCAAACATCTGCCCACCATTTTTGTCTTACTTCTATGAATTTTCTTTTAAATGTTTTTCTTAGGTGCCAGTATGACAGGAAGCTATCGTTCTTTATAACCAGATACTGTATAAGGACATTCACTAACACGTGCGTAGACATGTTATTACCCTCCACAAAAAATAACTGCACACACAAAATGCTATCGGATTCATGAAATGCGTGTACAGGCCAATTTATCAGATCAGATGCTCAATATTTGCAGTCTGCAAAGTGCCCCATTTTTCTATATAGGGAAAAAAATGTTTACCTCGAGGTGGATCACAGAGAAAGCAGTGATGATGTGTAAGACAGAAATCTGGCTGCTACAGCAAAAAAAAAAAAAAAAAAAGAAGAAGAAAAAATTCCAACTGAAGAAATTGAAACAATGGTGTCCAAGGAGGAAGCCTTTATGGTTAAAAAAAAACAGTATGGGTCGAGCAGAAATTACAGAAGCGCTAAGAATTGTTTCCCGTCAGACTCTCACTTTGACTCAGGTAAAAAAAAAGGTAAAGAAAAGGTTTGGCATCAAAGTTGATGTGAAAAAAAAAATGAATGGAAGGCCAGTAAAAAAAATAATAATAAAGAAGGACACGGAGTAGGTGATCCTAAAGCCCAAGATAAGAGACTCACTACAGTTATTGAAAAAACATCCTGTGTCATCCATCATCTGTGGGATAAAGCCAAGAAATTAGACTGTAAGTGATGACATCCAGCAAGGATTAAAGTGAATTTTACTAAATAAATAAAAGATGTATTTTATTTATCCCCAGAAGTTGTCATATTTCTGAATGTCATTTTAATAAGCCAAGCATTTAAAACATATCCATGACCACTATGTGGTTCTGAAATATCTGGAATTTTCCTCTTCTCTTTTGTATGGACTTTTTATTGGTGAAATCTTGTAGGGAAAGGGTTGCCAGTTAGTGGGGGTGGGACTGGGGTTGATTGGAGCCTGTCCCAGCTCTCGTAGGGAGGGTACACCCTGGACAGGTTGCCAGTCCATCAGTCCATTTTGGGGCTAACACAGCGAGCCAGACAACCACATTCACACCTGTGGTCAATTCAAAATCAACAATTAACCTAATAAGCATGTCTTTGGACTGTGGGAGGAAACCAGAGTGCACAGAGAAGCCACACAGGGTGGCACAGTGGTGCAGTGGTTAGCACTCTCACCTCGCAGTAAGTAGATAATGGCTTAAAATCCACTGGCCTGCTGGGACCCTTCTGTGTGGAGTTTGCAATAATAATCAGTCATTTTTATTAGTGGTGGCAGTATCTAGTTTAGAGGGGGCTCTACATTTGTTCATAGAGAATGAACAATTTCAGGTAAAATATTGGTGAATTTGGGATTTCTGAAACTGTTTATGTGCAAATTTGTGTGAATGCACTGTTTGTCAATGGGGCCTGCTGTTCATGTCACCAGCATCCTGTTATATCCTCACTAACCTCTGATGCACACCTAGTCAGTTTGTTCTGGAAGCAGGCCTGAAATATGACAAAAACGACTCCGTTCAGAAAAGAGAAACAAGGGTTGCACCTAGTAGGCATCCAAGGGGAAAGAGTTAAAAGGCTTAATCCTGGTACACCTCTGGGAACTTACTGGTGCCCCCTAGCTGCAGTATGCTTAGATATTAGCACATTCACAAACAAAACCACACACACACCCACACACACACACACGTCTCCACAGTGGAGAAAAGCTCCTAGGCTAAATGGTGGTGTATTAATCACACTGACGCCTGGCACTGCGATCTGTGACCCAGTCTTTTAATTGCATCCGCTCTGCTTTGGTCTCACTCTCCCTCTTTATCTTGCCTTTTTCCCCTTTCTCATTCCTCAAGCCTCCTCATGCCTGTGCCCATGAGAGGAGACTAATGTAAAGATAAGAGGAAGGGCTGTGGATGTGCAAAACTCAATGCTCTATCCAGAGTTCGTACTGCCAAAAGTCACAGGACACCGAATGCAGCAGCACTTTGACATTCTGGGATTTAAGTGGGTAGCCTCATGCTGCTTCATTGTGAAGTGAGGCTAACTGTGCAATAAGTTGACGCGCAAGCGAGGTGGTGTTTAGAGAAAACAAATATCTGTGAGGAAACCTTCATCACCATTGAAACACCACGGAGCAGGTGGCCCACACACCACCCAGATTAGATGTGGTTACATGACCAACAGAGCTGCATTGTGACAGGCCTTCTTTTACATCTGTTTCTCCACACCTGCAGAAGTGGGAGGTTACAGAAGATAAGCAAAGGTACGATGGCAGTGGCGGTGGGAGGGGAGGGGGTGGGCTAGGTTGTGGGTGGGTTTTAGCCATACAGATGAGACAGTGCGCATTGAATGTGGCGAGGATTGGTTCAGCTCCCTAAGAGCAGCGGTGCCAGATAACAAGGAAATGGTGTTTAAAAAGTGAAACATGAGCACAGACACAAATACAGGTTGACAGCACCTGCTCTTCCCACGCACACACTTTCACACCTTTGCGGGACACAGCCAATGACACCCATACCCATTTATGCATCAGCGGTAATAATCGTATATGCAAAGAGCTCATGTCACACACTCCCACTCCAGTGTCCCTCTTCTCTCTCACTCTGTCTCTTTATCTCTCTCACGCTGGCTCCCTTTCACGCATAAGCACACACCGCGACACACACACTTGAGTCGCAGTGGTTTCCTTTTGTGAGAGCGAGCTGTCAGAGGGAACTGTGTGGGCTTTTGTTAAAACAGAGAACTGCAGAGGCAGAGAAATTCATTTCCAACTGCGGCAGGAAAAAAAAAATAAAAATAAGCCTTTTCAGGAAAGTCACATTGTACCTGCAGTGTTTTAAAAACAGCAGCATGTAAATTGAATTAGTTATAAGCATTCCTGTGGGGGCACGGTGGGCTGGATTTCAAAAGAGTTTCAAGGGTTGTGTTGTACTGCATGGGGCGCCTCAGGTTTGAGTACAGATGTACAAGATGCTTGACTTTAGGGATAAATCGTCACATCAGAAAATATTTTTTGCATCTTTACTTGCCAATCATGTTGGTTCCACTGCAGCTACTTCACCGCCCACTGAACGATGTAAACTTTTCTCATTCCTTGCATCTTGTAGGTGGAAAGAATATTACAACTCAGATTTCTCTGGCAACTTCCTCTGGGTGGCTGTAATTTCACTTTCAAATAAATACCTTAGTAGTTCAGTGTTTCTTTTTTTTAAAATTTAACTTATGCTGGAGGATTACACGCACCTCTGTGGGTTGTTTCAATAAAAGTTTCCCTATGAGAACAATTAAAATCGCTCAGTGGTCAAGCTGAAAACAAGGCTATTTCTCGTAGGTGCTGAGAGCTGACCTTTCAGGGATGAAGTATCTGTTTTTTAAAGAGATTTTTTTTTTTTTTCCCTTCTTCTAAGGTCATTGGTATCAGCGGTGGATTCTCATGTGAAATTTAAGAGCATAATCTCTGCGCTGGCAATTTAAGCCTCTTGAATTTCATTTCACAGAGGCACATTAAATGCAGTTTATCATTAAAACTGTAATTAGCTTTTTGTGAGTGTCTCTCCTTATCAGCGTACTTAAAAACAAATGCTCGAGGTAGCATTCGTACCTTTGTTTTGCCGGTGATTAAAATTAGAGCTACCACTTCAAATGAAGTTTTACACTTGGCTTGCCAAAATTAAAACTCATGAAATTCAAATATTCAGTAACTGATGGCCTGTCAAGTTATTTACAGTGAGCACATAAAATATAAGTTATTCTTTTTTTCTTTTTTTCCCCCCCTTTGAGCTGAAATTTTTTGGCATGCTTTTCAGCTGCATGCATACGCCATGTTCCGTGTTTTACCAGTGTTCGTTTACTCATCAGTGGGCTCCATGCTCCTGTCTATCACAGCCTCAGCCTGGCAAAAATACTGTTATTTGCAAATTGAGTGGGTGGCGTTGATTTTCCCGTTGGCTTGAGGAAAACAGTAGGGTACCAGAGGGAGTGTTTACTTAGCACTCTGCCATGACTGTGATGAACAGCACCTTAACAAAAGCAGAACCATATGCTCAGTCTGGGCCTATTTACTAGCTTCACCCTTAGCATAGCGAACTGTCAAGTAGATCTCAGGTGACACAGATGAGATGTAAGCTTTAGACTAAAAGCTTGTACATTGGGGTGTTTTATGTGGCGCGCCTTCCCATTTATTATGTAGGTTGCATTTGTTGTCAGTCACGGCACAGATCGAATCAAAGCCAATGCAGTAAATAAAAGGTGAGACGTGCAGATTAAAAGGGAAAAATTAGAAGCAGTAGAATAAGAAAAGGTTTTTCTATAAAAGCAAGTCTATAAGAGTGTAGAAAAAGATCATTAAAACCATAATCACTTCTAAAACCAGTTTCCAAGTGTGTAAATATGAAA
The DNA here is from genome assembly GCF_007364275.1 of Archocentrus centrarchus. Taxonomy (NCBI): domain Eukaryota; kingdom Metazoa; phylum Chordata; class Actinopteri; order Cichliformes; family Cichlidae; genus Archocentrus; species Archocentrus centrarchus. The sequence continues at coordinate 8,526,992 of NC_044350.1, forward strand.
TTCAGACTAACATGACCTTTTTGTGGTTTTTTTTGTTTTGTTTTTTTTACACCCCCTTTAGCTCTTTGGTGCCATTCTCTCAGCTCACTTTAACAGTGGTAATAACTGTCCCACCAGGGTGCCCATTTTTATGTCTGGCTGGGCTATTGGCACAGACTGGCTGTCCCTCTTTGCGTCGGGGGGAGAAAGTACCTCAGTCTGTGGGGAATACAAGAAGGGAGGAGAGGATGGATGAAGAATGAGAGGATGTTAAAGCGAAGAGGAAATAAGAATAAGAAAAAGCAGAATGGGGAGCTGTGACACTGGACTGCAGGGAAGCGCTGGAGGGAGGAGACAGTGACAGGATGAGAGGGGAGGCATTCACGGTCGACAGGTGAACACGGTGTGGGCGGTTGCATGTGGATGCACAAAGCAGGCTGTGCAGAGTGACCTGCCATCCGTATTATGGACATGTAATGTTTCCATACAAGATGTGTATTGGCCTTCTCTGCGGGATTGCTGCAGAGCTACAAGCAGGAAGAGACAAAGAGCATAAGTGTGTGTGTGTGTGTGTGTGTGTGTGTGTGTGTGTGTGTGTGTGAGTGTGAGTGTTTGAGGGGAGGACTTAGCGGTCGGCGGTCATGGCTGCTTGCCTGCTCTGTTTTAGCCATTTCAGTGCTGCACCCGCCGCTCTGTTGGACAGCATGTTTTCTGCCATGCGAGTCCAGAGAAAAGCAGCTGAGCACAATGACACCAACTTCAGCTGCCTGCCAAACCTCTCTGTGGATGCCCTAAAATATACGAGGGACACAATGCATGCACATGCACTCACAGAAGCTTACAGTGGGATGTCTAGCGTAACATTTTGACACAAAAAGTCGACAAAATGGAAAAAGAACTGAACGTACAGATGGCAAATATACACAAGCTTGTGCTGGTGGTTATTACCCCCTGATGTTTTTGCTCATCAGCTAGAGGGAAGCAAGGCAAAGTACAAGGACACACACATTCATATATGCAGAGAGAGAAAAAAGGCAACTGACACAGAATCAGAGGGCTATAACTAGCAAGGAACAAAATAGTTTCCATTGCTTGCTGATTTGGAGCTCCTGTGTTGAGGCTGTTTGAAGCAGCACTACCAGATGTCCAACAGAGTCTAACAGAGTGCATTAGCCAAAACCCATTAGTGTCATTGGCCATTTTTGTTGTATATTAATACAGTCATCCCAATCCTCAGTCTCCTTCACTCAACCCTTGTGCGCCAGATAAGTTGATCGTGTGATGAAGTCTAAAGCCAGCATTGATCGCATCTGCTGTAAATCTGTATGTTTTCTTTAATTAATGGCAGTTCGGGGTTGTCAGGCTAAGAAAACAGCCTTAAGCTTCTTTTTCATTTATTCGTTTAAAGTCCAATTTCTCATACAAAGGGATGCTGCGGTTTTCCGAGTGTAAAATGACAAAATAAATTACATGCAACATTAACTCCTTTTGTCTTAAAAACTAACGATTTCTTTTAGGAGCTGTGAAAAGTGCTCCAATTGGGGTTTAGTTTTTTAGTTTTTTTATTTTGTTAAATATCTCTGTCTCCCTTTCTCTTCTGTGTCACAATATCTGCCTCTCCCCCTTTCTGCTTTTATGATACGATCTCTCTCTCTCTCTCTCTCTCTCTCAGACACACATACACACACTGAGTTTCCCTATCACTATCTAGCCGCAGCGTTCTCTCTTTGCTGCCGCTTTCATCTCTATTTTAACAGCGTGGCAGATCAGATCCCACCACCTGATTTGAATGTGCTTTGTGAACAGGAATTTTAATGAATAGAAAAGCATTTATGAATATCTCCACACTTAGTAGATGTGACAGGAATCAGGGTCATAGTTCCAGCCCCAAGCGGGTACACAGTGGTGAATGGTAAACTGAGAGCTGGCCTGATGCCCTCAAAAAGAATAAAAGACGCAGCTCTAATAGCGTTCCACAATGGCAGCGCCTCACAAACCACATGTGTGTTCCCATGCCAACTGGCACCACCACAGCAGCACAAAAGGCAGCGGATTCAGGCAGACCCTTAGAGACCTCAACAGTTTTACTGCATTAACATCAAAATTAATATATGCACCAGCTGAGGACATACATTCTCACACTAGCTGCTCTTTGAACTTACTCCTACGTGCATGTGCGCACAGGAGCGTGCGCGCGCGCAAATTCATAATCGGTGCTTTGCAGCGCTCACGCCCTTAAGCCTCCCTTCTCCAGCTGCACCACAAGAGACCTGTCTAAGTGACAACAATTAGCCTGCTCAGTTCAAGCTAATTGAAGTCATTTACATAATACATGTCTGCCATCACAATTCATCTGTGCACAATTCAAGCAGGTCTGTGTCATATTGTCACAACCTGATGTTAAATATCCCCTGCATTGATAAATGATCCCTAAAGCGAGGCAGTCATTTCAAACAAAGCTTATCAGTCACATAAGAATGTTCCCCACTGGGCTGTGTGTGTTTTTTTTTTCTTTAATGAAAATATGGATTGCATTTGCCAACATAGACAGATGCACACGTTGTCAAAACTGTGTTTACCGTCCGTCCCATTACGCATGCAATTACTCAGAGGTTGAAAACAAGCAGCCTCATTTGTGTGATTCTAAGCTGCAGTGGCTGAGTAGATCTCATGCTTTATTAGCCTGTTGTTTGGGAGCTGCTTTTGACAGGAAGCTGGGCGATAAATTAAATAGATGGCTTGATAAAAAGCTTGCTGTGCAGAATTCTTCATGCCAGATTTTTTGAGAAATCACACTGCCACTGCTCATAACAGATGATCTGTTCCCTGGGTGATTTATGAAATCAATTTGTCTTGTTATCAACAGCTAGATTTTTGCTGATAACATCATAGCACATGCATTTCAACTCGGGGGTAAAGGGAGACAAGGGATGGGGCGCGTGCTTGTGTGTGTGCGCGAGCTCACGCGCACGTGTGTCTTAAAGTAATAGACATGTTGAAAATAACCAGAGGAAAAACAATCAGTCATTCTGAACATTGGTGTCGTTGCATCATGCTGTGAATCAATTGTAAGTGACGCCTTGAGTGTTAATTGAATTTGGCAGTGGAATGAAAGGATTTTTCCAAACCGTTGTGTCTGTTGGTTTCTCTTGTGTTTTGCGGGGTATAATGGCATATTCGTGTCAGCTGTCACCGGAGAAGCCGCGTACGCACTCAACAACCCAACAACATCCCTGTCTGTGTCTCCATGTGATCTGTGCCAAGCATTTACATATGTAAACAGCCTTACATCCCATCCAGCCTCCCGTACTGCACATTGGTACATTACTGTGAATGCAGGGACAGTAGTTAGTGCGTGTGCATGCAAGCATAAGCTTCCTCACAGCTCCCTTTCTTTTGTCTCAGTGAAGCAGAACCCACCAAATGCCGTTAAAGACCTTTGCTGCACGTGAGCATTTCACTCAATCAGCCCAGTCAGCTTAATGTGCTTTAGACCTCCTCCTCATGTTTTCCCCTGCAGAAGCTGAGGGAAATTCTATTTTGACATTGTGTAGTTTGGAAAAAGAATGATATGAAAGAGAATTAGGCTCTCTCCCCCCATGTATTCCAGTTCAGGGACAGATAAGCAGTTTGTTTTGCCGAAGATGTCAAAGCAGGGAATCTGAAGTGACAGCAGCAGGGATGAGATATTTCAAGATATGTCTTGATGGGTGCGGGTTAATCTTTAGCCTGCCAGATGTGTCAAGGTTTGGCAAACACCTTTTTTTGGAGTAAATCTCACTGTGCTGCACTCTAATTCTGTACCTCCTTTCCCTTTTTTTTCCCTTTTTTGCAGTGAAGTTTGAGGATTGCCAGCGCAACAGAGAGGTGGGCTTTGTCAGCAGTGACCCCAACTTCAGCGTGAGGCCCGACGGGACCGTGTATGCCGAGCAGGAGGTGGCCAACCTGTCAGAGCCCGTCCAGTTCATGGTAACAGCCCAGGGGCTCCATGACCCACACATCTGGGAGACCACTGTTAAACTGGCCCTGGCTGGACATCCACACCCTTTGCCATTTACAAAGGTAATGAGGGAGAATCTGCAAAGTCAAATACAGTGTCAAATACCTTTTTACTAGATTGACTCATGAGGGTTATTATCACACAATTGCTGGCCTGACTGTTGACTACTGACAAAAACCAAAGGGAACAAAATAGAGCAAAACAAAGGTGAAAGTGTTGGGATTGTTTTAGTCTGTTGTATTTGATTAGTACTGGGTCCCATTTTGGATCCTAAGCTGTGATACTACAGATTTTGTCAATTACTGGGCAGGTTTTTTGGCTATGACTGTTATTAGCAGTTATTGCTGCTAATAATAATCATAAAGAACAACACAGGGAGTGTTCCAGTGCCGTGCTGACTTAGCCAATCCTGACCTCTGGTTATGTTAGTAAAATGATAATTAATAACTTGCAGCTGATTAATGTCAATTCTATAACATGTTAGAGTAGTTTAGGGAAAAGGCTTTACTTTCTGCAGAGTAACCACTGGTTGCATCATGTCATGTCTCTAGAGTTAGGTCTAAAATTTCTTGGACAAATACACATTTTTTGTAGTTTTGGCTCTCTACACCACCACAGTGGAATTTTATTTTTATTGCATTAACTGTTCCAAAATGACAGCCAGAATTAATCGGACAAGCTAAGATCATTTTCAATATGAGGATTGTTTTTAATACTTGAATGAAAATCCTCTGCAGTCAATGATTGTCTGTTGTCTCGAACCCATGGACATCAGCTGTGTTTCCGACCTCCAGTCACATCATGGCATAACACATTCATGAAGGCATCTCTTGATTGTAGATCTTGACAGTGATGCACCTGCCTCCTCAAGGGTGTTTGTGACTTGGCTAAAGGCTGTGAAAATGTTCTTCTTAGCCATGGAAATAATTCTGCATCCACTTCTGTTGTCTTCTGTGGTCTTTCCAACCTTTTGGTGTTGCTGAGCTGGCCAATGCATTCATTCTTTTCAAGAATGTACCAGATTGTGGATTTGGCCTCCCCTGACACTTTTGCTTTCACTCTGATTTTGTTCTTTCAGCCAGATGATGGTCCTCCCTGCTGAGTTTCATATTTAACATAACAGCAAAAAGCTTTAAAATACAAATTCAGCACTTTGAATCAACTTCAGATATTATGTCTGCTTCATTTGCCATGAAATAATAAGGAAACAGGACCCAGCTGGCCATGAAACTGCTTAATCGCTCAATTGTACAATTAATTTTTTGTGCCTCTGAAAATGGGGGACTGTGTATAAAAATGGCTGTAATTCTTAAACAGTTAATGCTAATCTTTTTTCTTTCTTTTTTTTTTTTTATTAATCACATAATGATTCATTTAAAGTTCACTGTGGTACAGACACACAATTGCAAAAATTGCGTCATTGTCCAAGAAATATTGTATTTATTGAGCTAATACTTCTGCATTTGTATTGTCTGTGCAGAAAGTAGGTTATAAAAAATGAAGTGTGGAAGTCAGCGGTAAGAGATGTTTAATCAACATGTCATGTAGCATGTTCTGCCACTCGTCTAATTTCAAGATTGCAGCAGCAGACTGTGAAAATTAGCATGGTTTGTTCAGCCTAATCGGCCAAAAAAGCTGATTACAGATCTTTGTTTTACTTTTCGACTTTAATGGCTTATAAATATTGCAAGCTAAAGCTTGTATTTGATAAAAAAAAAATAAAAAAACATCTGCTAAAAGGATTTAGATTTCATAAGCTGATTTGAATCTGGATTTAGTTTCAATAAAATGCAATCAGCCTCCAATCCTACTTTGTTTTTTGCAAGCCCTTGTGTTTCCAGCTGTCTCTAATGTAAGATTTTTTTCTATCACAGTTTATGCACAGCAGTAAAGATGTAGTGCTTCTGCGTATGCGACAAGTAGACACATGGCCCTATTTGCCACCAAGGGTCTATTAGCTAACAAAGACTGTACAGCGAGACGAGGCAAATGTATGGCCACTGTTACCGACTTCCACTGCTAGGCTGCACTTTGTTGAGCGACGAACCCATTATCGTTTTTCCTGCACTACTTGTTGAATGCCACTGGGCTTAATGTTCAGTCATGTTTCTAATCATGACAAAAAGCCCAAAGACTCATGTAGCTAAAGCAATTGCAGAGTGGGGATTAAAATTCTGCCCACTCCTGGCAGTGCAATAATGGAGACTGGGAAATAATTGACATTGATTGAGCTAATGTTCCACTCTGGTGGAGTCTGCAAAGACCAGGTGATGTAGTTTGAGCGTATAATTATGTTCCTCACAATGTGGAGCCAGAGAAGGATTCAATAATTGAACCCAAAAATAAATAAATAAATGGGTTTTCTCTAATCACATAGAAATTTGAAAATCAGTACAGTGTGCATTCTTCGCCAGAGCTGTGTTTACATGTGTTCCTGTCACTTTCTCCTCAGTGGCTATAAATAGGTGCCAGCGCAAAGAGCAGAATTGAATTCCAGTCTCCCAAGTGGGAATTTGCTCCGGATCCCTAAGGAGAAATTAAAGTAAATAATTGTTTCATCAATAGCAGAATCTCAGAAAATGTATTTATTGAAATACATTGTGTTATAGGGTGTTCACTTTTTTTAAATTACATGTATTCAGAGGAGGATACTGGGGGTAGGGTCAAGATGGAGGCAGATGATCCACTGTGGTGACCCCCAGCTGAAAAAAGAGGAAATTACATATTTTCAGTGCTTGTCACACACTTTACAGTCCGATGCCACCATTTCTGGCTAATTCCCATTATCAAAACTGCATGAGTAAAAGTATTGAGCGGTGACCTCTGCAAGGCTGAAAAATCACCCTGCTAACAGCTTTGCCTCACTGACATCTCCTATTTATGACTTAAGTGATGTCAGTTTTAGTGTTAACTTATTTAGTCTGGGTGACAGCTGTCTCTTCATTTAATATAGAAGGTAGAGAGTCCTCCCATGTAACTAAGCAGAGTTTGATTTGAAAGTGGCCCCGCAGAAGGCTCTGACTCTGTGGGCGAGGTCGTGCTGTCCAGTCTCACTGCTTCAGGCCAAAAGTTAGCTCAAGAAAAAAAGTCTAAAATCTCTCACAGTTTGAGAGAGAAACAAAATCATGACATTATTGTTACCCTGAATAGTTACACAAGAATGTATCCACCAAGACGAAGACTGCATAGGCGCTCTAGTTTTTAGTGTAATTTGGAGTTAATCTGTTAGTCCCAATTTATCACATACATGTATGGATGCTTGTAAAGGATCATTTGGCATCACATTTAAATACATTGGGTAAGCATCACTTTTCAGTGTGTATCTTGTAGCTTCTTAAAGGAGGGCACAGAGGCCAAGTTTAGAGGCGCCAGCGTCATCTGACAGAACAGCAGAGCCCACTGGCTGACATGCTCACGGAGACAATAATTGAATTTAATAATTTAAATTACCTATTTTAGATTGCCATGTAAGCTTGCTAACATTTCCAGTTTCACACTAATCACAGTGCAGTGCAGTATATTCAGCTGTGTAATGCGTGGCACCAGTATAAAAAGTCTTAACCTTTTCTTGAGATGCTATAATTTTATTTTTTTTCCCTTTTGCTTCTTTGGTCAAAATGAACTTTAGGGTTCCAGCACTTGTGTAATTACAGCAGCTCTTTCACCTAAATGTAAATGCGATGGTACAACCTAGTGTGGGCGGCTGCGAGAAAGCAAAAACCTTTTGCCTTTCTCATCATTCAGTAAAAAGAAGTTTGCCCCGCACAGTTTTTCATGCCATGACTTCGCATGATGTCTGGGAATCGAAGCTAAAACTTATCAGTTCAGAGCAGTGCTATTGAACTGGGTGGCCCATTTTCCTCTTCTGGCTCAGTGAATACCCACAGAGGAAAGTAGTTGTTATCTGAGCCCATGGCTTTGTTCTGAAAGTCAATAGTTATTTTAGAAAAAGAGGTTATCATAATCACATCACTTAACCGCAGCCTATCTCTGCATAATAAATTGTGGTTACAGTAGCAAAGAATATAAAAAGCTTAGGATATCCTCTTTTTCCCAGTGGCGATTAAAAGGCGCACACCTCAAACACCAGCTCATTTTGTTTGCGCTCGCTCCGAGTGAGGTGCTGTACTGTAACAAATCACGCTCTTGGTTCATCTGTACTCATGATCTGGCTTCAGCTCTGAATATAGTTTGGCTTTCTTCTCTTGCTACGCTCTCTTTGTTGTATAGCACCAGCGAGAGCGCACTGATTTGCTTTTAATAACTATCTTGCTGTTCTGTTTCAGAGGCTGAAATTATCATACCAGGATTGTGCTCCACTAGTTAATTTTAGCATTTAATTTTCCAGTGTGCAATACCAGAGCAATTGAAGTATAGAGCATTTTTGGCCTAAAAGCCCTCTCCGCTGTGTTTATGTACTCAAGCTATCGCACCACACACAGGTAGGGCCTCTCGTTGAGTGCTCTCCAACTCATACTGATTTCATGGCACGTTGGTTTGCCTTCTCCACCAGCTTAGAGCCCATCAGTTATGCACCACTGGATTTGGAGTCCACCGGTTGCCGGAACAGGTTTTAGTGCTTATTTGATTTGCATTTTAACCACACTCTCCTCAGACAGCCTCACCTGTTCAAGGTAGATTACAGCGAATGCTGAGAGCAGGTTGGAACGTAGGACCCTGGGGTGCACTGGTCATTGAAAAGCAGCGTCAGGGTTGGATGCTCGCCCCCCCTTCTGCTTTAACTTTGTGATTAAAGCCTGATTATGTTGACAATCCACAATGGAAAGCTGCAGTTCTCAACAGTCAAAGAGCGACAACTAGACGAGCAACTTTTTTTTTGTAGATAGTTTTATTTTTAAAATGTATTTTCTTTCCTTCAATTTAGTATTTAGGGAAAGATCTAAAAGAATGTTGGTCTCATTGAAGATTTGCATTTGTCTGTTTTTTGTTAAAGAAAAACAGGAAGGGAAACTGCAGCAGTGAAATCAAAAGACCTGAATCAAATGTCTCAGAATCACACTGACCAGATACATCAATGAGCACATGCGCTTATTGTATTGCTCTGCCTGTTTGTCAGAGAGATAACCTCCAGATGTCAGCTTCAGGGCTCAGGGATTGCGGGCTTGAAGGCTGCCCCAGCAACACGAAGGATGCCTGGGAGCAGAGAGGTGCCAGCTGGCCCTGCATGCCTTTGGGTTTCAGGAGCCTCCGGCACATCAGAGACACACTAACTGACTCCTTGTCATGTGTTCAAGCGCATATACACACACTGAGACGTGCAAACTCACAGACAATTCACCAAGTGCGTATGTTCATGTGTTATTTTTACACAATTGCACATGTGCACACATGCTTGCATTAAGGGTAGGACACCATATGTGCATATAGGCATGACTGAACTCACTATTCAGACCAAAAAGGAAAAAAAAATCCCAAACCTAATGGGCACCTATTTTCATGCAAGCCCACCAAGAGCTTGTTCCAGTTTTTCTTTGTAATTTCGGTGCTGTCAGAACGCCAGCAGCCTGTCATCTGCCATGCTGTTTGAAAGTGACAGTCACATGCAGCCACTATACTGATATCATCCACAAGCAGGCTCACAATAGAGGATATCTCCCTTTCGTTGATTGTCACTCTCCCTGACTGTCTCTCTTATTCATTTCTTCATTCCTTCCAAGGAATGCTGGGGCCCGAGCGATGGAATTCTTCAGCATTGTTATCATCAGGCCTTCGTCAGCAGGCAGATCGATATAGAGTATCTATTCATTCATTGTGTTTTCTGCTGATACCTGGGAAAGCAGATAAGGAATTTATCATAGGAGCAGCATACCAAACTGAGCACAGTTGAAGAAGAACTGTGCTACTGCATATGTCATAACTGTCCATATGCACCAGTATAGATATTCTCAATAATTCATTATCATTTTCATTGGAGAGTGTTGTTTTTTTCCTCTTTTGCATGTTTGTTATGCTGATATGCTGGTTTTATTTCCCCTTGCTTTTGTTTTTAATCGACGTTTGCAAATACACTCAGCCTCAGAAACACTCTCAAATTCACAGACAGAGACTAATTCCACCTGCTTTCCGTGGAGGGGACTGGCACACACTGCCTCTGCTGTGCCAGTTGGTACCTGTGAGTGTTTTGGATGAGTAAAGCTGGAATGAGAGCCATCTTATCGGAGAAACACATCTGGTCCCCTCATTCCTCTTTCTGTCCTCTAACCATCCACCCCTGGTTGCCCTGCTTCCCCTATGTGGCGTTCCGGTTAAACCCTCAGCCCTTGCTGCCCAGAGCCCTTGCAGTGAGCTTGCAGTCCAGTTCTCTGAGCTGTGAATGTGCAAAGAGTTAAAACAAAAGATGAAAAATATTCACTGTGTTTGCCCGGGTGTAGCTTACAGTCTGCCTCTCTCACAGGCAAAGCAGATGTGCACTGATAGGATGAACCGCCGGCCCGCGTTTGGCATGGCAACTTGTCTGTGTTTGCGCGTGTGCGCACGTGCCTATGTGACTGTGTTGTGTCTATTCCAGGAGGGATGAGCAGGAGGATTTCCACTGTGCTTCAGGTGACAGTGGCACACTGCCAGTGAATGTGTGTGTGCACACAGGGTGCAGAGACAACAATAGGATTATAGGTGGATTACAGAAATATAGCCATATTACGCAGGAGGACACCATAGAGGATCCGGGAAAAACACTCAGTCTTTTACACACCCGTCTAACCCTTATTTCACCAGGCAAGATGAGTAAGAACACAATCTTCTTTCTGCAGTTATAGCTGGAGGAGGTCAGTGCAGTGTGCTGGGGTCTATTCACCCATGCACTGCAACGTACAAGTTGTCCCTACCACAGTAGTCTGCATGATGTTCAAAGGTACATCAAAAATAGGAGAACACATATACAAAGGAAATACTAGTCCGGAGCATAGACCAGACCTAGATATGATCTTGTTGCTACCATATATGTGTGCAGTGCTCTCAGGTTCTCATCCAAAGTAGTGATAATAAAAACATCAAGTCTCATATTGCTCTGTGGACAAAACTTTGCGTATAACAGTAGTTTCGTTATTTGATTTGATGACAGGGTTGTGTCCGGGTAAAGTGTCACGTTGTTTTTCTGCTCGGGATCAGGAAGGAGATGGGAGGGAATCATATCTGTCTACAAAAATCTGTGCTGGGATGCAGACAGAGCACAGCAACTCTCTGGACAAAAAACCCAGCCATGCAGCCTGGGGGAAGTCTCACTTTCTGAGGCAGAAGCTGAGGACTTGGGCTGGCTCAGGTGTCATGCCAAAGGCATGAATTGTGATGCAGCAGCATTCATAGGAATGTTTGTTTATGTTTACTAGTGCCTGCCTCTATCACTCTCCTAAAATTGTTTATTATCAGCCTGACACCAGGTATTTTACGTCAAATGTGGGAAAACATTTCATTTTAAAACACTTCATAGAGTCACCTTCCAGCCTAGCATGGCAACAATAATGTTCTTCAAATGAATGATTAGACAAAGTAATTCAGTGCAAGACATGGAAAGATATGATATGTGTGGAATTTTCTTTTTAGATTGGCATTGAAGAAATGCTGTCACGCGTCTGGGACTCTCCACCCAGGGTTATCAAGTTCCTTCGAAAACATCAGAGAGGTTCCTCTGCCAGTGGGCTCAGGCGACAGAAGAGAGACTGGGTCATCCCGCCTATTAATGTGCCTGAAAACTCCAGAGGACCTTTCCCTCACATGCTTGTCAGAGTAAGTGACAGTTTGAATAATTTCAGCAAACACTGTGTCTTTTCCTGACATGAAATATGTTTGATGCACCACAAACTTTCAGATAACTTCTATATAGTTATCTGCGCAGAGAAAAGCTGAGAATGAAAGAACAGCTCGGT